>NC_059277.1:1835000-1852500 GCF_017591435.1 Portunus trituberculatus
ACCATCATCTACATCATTACCACTATTATCACCACTATTAGCCTAATTATCACCACACCACCATCATAATCACCCCATCACCATTATCACGCAAGTTCACGTGACGACATCGACCGTGTAACCTGGACCATCACGAAGGAATAATAAACCAGTAAACCCCAGGACGGTGGATTAAGAGCCACCTGGTAGGCCTGGACACACCTGCCGGACCACCTGCTCAAGGACACACCAGCTAACCTAACCTAACCTTAACCTAACCATAACCTAACCTAATCTAACCTAACTGAACCTAACCCAGCTTTAACCAAATCTTAATCGAACCTAGTACCCTTAACCTAATTTTTCATCTAACCTAACTTCAATATTTACCTAACCTAACCTAACCTAACCTAACCTAGCCTAACCCTAACCCTTCCCTATCCTATCCTAACCTACTCTAACCTGAAACCTATTGCTTTTATAGAGGCTAATTGATAGATGAAGGAAGAAAAAGAGGAGGAGGAGGCGGAGGCGGAGAAAGGAGAAGAAGGAGAAGGAGAAGGAGAAGGAGGAAGAGGAAGAGGAGGAATGAGATAAAAGACGTTCTACAGAATGTTTATAAACGCAACACAAGAAAAAAAATAAAGATAGAAGGAAATGGAGAAGAAGAGATGAATGATGGTCAGGAAGGGAAGGAGAGAAGGAGGAGGAGGAGGAGGAGGAGGAGGAGAACATTCGTGGGAGAGTGGCAGGAAAGGAAACGGGAGAGATTGGCGGGAAGGGAGAGGGGCTGAGAGAGGTGAGAGGGGAGAGAGAGAGGGAGGGAGAGGGGCGGAAGTGACAGGGCCCAGACATGACAGTCAACAGTTAACAGATCACTTCGCTGACGGATAGAAAAGGAATGAAGTGAAGGAGGGAAGGAAGGAGGGAGGAGTGAAGGAGGGAGGAAATAAGAGAAGAAGAGGAAGAGGAAAAAAAAAGTAGGAAGGAAGGATGGAAGGAATGAAGGAGAAGTGTAAGAGGGAAAGAAGAAAGACGGAGAAGAAAAGAAGGGAAATAGAAGGGAAGGAAGGAATGAAAGAGGGATATAGAAAGGAAAGAAGGAAAAGAGGACACGAGGAAAAAGAGGGATACTAGGAAGAGAAGAAAGGAAGGAAGGAAGAATGCTGGAAGAAAGGAAGGGGAGAAGGAAAAGAAGAAATGAAGGAATGCAGAATAGAAAGAAAAATAAAACAAACTACAAGAAAGAAGGAAAAGAAAGGAGTGTAGAGGGAGGGAGAAAATAAAGAGGGAAAGAATGAAAGGAATGAGAAGAGAAGGAGAGGAGGAAATAACGGAATGAACCGCAAGAGTGAAGGAAGGAAGGAATGTAAATAATAAGAAAATGAAGAAAGAAAGGAGGGAGAACAAAAACAGAGGAAAAGAGTACAATAGGAGGATAAAAGGAAGGAAAGAGAGAAAGAAAAAAAGAGAGGAACGAAGAATAGGAAGGATAGAAGGAGAAAAACAAAGTAAAGATCAAAGGAGAGAAGGATTAAAAAAAAATAAAGAAGAGATGGAAGAAGGAAAGGAACTAAAAAAGGAAAAAAATGAAAGATAGACAATGAAAGTAAGGAAAGACAAGGAATGGAGGAACAAAGTGATAAAGGAGACGATGACAAATAATAATAGTGAAAGGGAAGGAGGGAAAGAAGGAAGGGAGTAAGGAGAGAAGGAAAGAGAAGAGAAGGGAGGGAAAGAGGGATGCAGGAAAGGAGAGAAGGAGAAAAAGGAAACGGTAGACAAAGAGTGACGACAGAAATTAAGGGGAAATGGGAGAAGATAAATAAAGAGAGAAGGAAAGGGAAGGGGGAAGAATGAGAGAGAGTGGGTGAAAAAGGGAGAGAGAAAAAAAAAGAGAAAGAAAGGAAGAAATAGAGAAAGAAACTGTGATACTGAAAAAAAAACAAAGAAAATACGAATAAAATATAAAAAAATAACAATAAAAATACACAAAAAAAAATAATAATGTACATAAAATAAAACATTAAAAGGAGAATAAAAGTAAGAGAAGAGTAAATTAGTCGATTAATTACTTACTCCTCTTTACTCACGTGTGTTGAGTCTGTCTCGCGGGACGTGGAGAAAATTAATGAGGAGGAGGAGGAGGAGGAGGAGGAGGAGGAGGAGGAGGAGGAGGAGGAGGAGGAGGAGGAAGAGAAGGAGAAAGAACGACAAGAAGAAAAGATGGCAGTGGAAAAGGAGGAATAGGAGGAGGAAAAAGAAAGAGGAAAAAGGAGAAGAATGAGAGAGAGAGAGAGAGAGAGAGAGAGAGAGAGAGAGAGAGAGAGAGAGAGAGAGAGAGAGAGAGAGAGAGAGAGAGAGAGAGAGAGAGAGAGAGAGAGAGAGAGAGAGAGAGACGCAACAAGAGGGGATAATGAGGAAAAGAGAAAGAGAGGAGGAAGAAATGAGTGAATAAGAGGGGAACATAACAAAGCAGAGGGAAAGAAGGCAGATGATAATGAGGAAAAGAGGAAGAGAGGAGGAGATAACAAGGAAAAAGATAAAAGAGAAGAAAAGAAGGCTGATGATAATGATAATGGTGGAAAAGGAAGAGGAGGAGGAGAAAGAGAAAGAGCAGGAAGAGGAGAAAAAGGTGGAGGAGGAGGAGGAGGAGGAGGAGGAGGAGGAGGAGGAGGAGGAGGAGGAGGAGGAGGAGGAGGAGGAGGAGGTGGAGTTATTGCGTCATGAAACAGAAGCTAAATTCAAATACAAAGGAAAAAAAAAGAGAGAGAAGAGAGAGAGAGAGAGAGAGAGAGAGAGAGAGAGAGAGAGAGAGAGAGAGAGAGAGAGAGAGAGAGAGAGAGAGAGAGAGAGAGAGAATGACAGACAGGTAGACAGACAGACAGAAAAGAAATTCCTGAAAGAGGCAGCCCTTGATCTTTGACGAGGAAAAGAATGAGAAACAAGAAGAAGAAGAAGAAGAAGAAGAAGAAGAAGAAGAAGAAAAAGAAGAAAAAAGAAGAAGAAGAAGAAATTACGAAAGTTACAATAGAACTTAATAAAAACATGTTCTTACTTATAATTCAATACAATGTGAAGACAATAATGTGATCAGATGAGTGAAGAGGAGGAGGAGGAGGAGGAGGAGGAGGAGGAGGAGGAGGAGGAGGAGGAGGAGGAGGAGGAGGAGGAGGAGGAGGAGGAGGACAACAACAAAAACATCAACGACAACAACAGAAACAAACATTTTACGACACCTGATGACAGGAGAGAGAGAGAGAGAGAGAGAGAGAGAGAGAGAGAGAGAGAGAGAGAGAGAGAGAGAGAGAGAGAGAGAGAGAGAGAATGTGATAGCTATTTATAACAAACTGTTGGGGTGGCAGGAGAGAGAGAGAGAGAGAGAGAGAGAGAGAGAGAGAGAGAGAGAGAGAGAGAGAGAGAGAGAGAGAGAGAGAGAGAGAGAGAGAGAGAGAGAGAGAGAGAGAGAGAGAGAGAGAGAGAGAAACTTGAAGTGAAAAGAAGAAAGTGAGGGAGGGAAATTGGTGTAAGAGGCAAGTCAAGCTAAAGGAGAAGTAAAAGATTGCAGGCGAAAAAAAAAGAAGAAAATGCAAGAGGAGGGAAAGAATGTGTGAGAGAGAGAGAGAGAGAGAGAGAGAGAGAGAGAGAGAGAGAGAGAGAGAGAGAGAGAGAGAGAGAGAGAGAGAGAGAGAGAGAGAGAGAGAATTAACTTTTCAATCATACGTCATAATCAACACAAACTTTTAAATGTCACGTTGAATTCAAATGGTTAAACTTTACATTCACTCATATTTCTCATCATATTCATCATTTTCCTGCACCTAATAACTCATTCCTTAAATCACCTCGTTACTTTTATCTATTTTTTTCCTTCATTTAATTTCCTGGATCACTTATTAGTTTCCTCCAAACATTACTATCATTACCACTACACACCTACTCGTTTGCTTAATAACCTCCACAAATCCCTCCATTAAAGTAATTAGCATTGATTCTTACCTGCCTTGTGTCTCGCTGATGACAGAGTAACAACTGCTTTTCATTTCCTGAACTTTATATTTTCTCTATATTCTTTCTCTCTTTATTGATGTATTGTTTTTTTTTTTTTTTCGTCTGTGGGTCTTCTTGTTCTTTCATTTTTCTTGTTATTTGTTTATTTTCTGCTGTCAGTTTTTCTTGTGATGGAAATAAATCTTGTAGCTTTATATTTTTTTTTATCTATGCATTGTTATTTGTTTTTAGCTTTCTCTCCTTCCATTTGTTTATCTATTTTTTTTTCTTGCTTTAAGTTATTGCCATAAAAAATGTTGCAAAACATGAGTAATTAATTGCATTTTTTTATTGACTATCTGAACATTGTGACACGTTCATTAATACTTTTTTTCCATTTATTTATTTATATATTACATTTTTTAAGAATATCCAGAAGGAAGAGCTTTATTTATATTTCCATTTATCTATGCAAAGAAACAAAACAATTAAAACTTTATCTATTTATTCATTTGTATATCTGGATGATTGTTTTTCTAATTTCTTTTTAGTGGCACCATAACTTTACCTGGAATCTTTAGAAGAAAAAACAAGCATGAATATCTATTTTTAACTTTGACTAATTACAATCAACATGGACGTGAGAACCTTGATTTCAGTAGTTTTTGTTTGTCCTTCCATTCTCCTCTTCCGGAGTCTTGGCACGCAGGAGTCATATCGATAAACAAATAAATAAATAAATAAGCACGTATCGAAAACTACCATAATTCAAGTCTTTTATAACCACATCAGAATTCCTGGCAATATTTCCACCCATAAAACACAAAACCTGCCAAGCAACACAGAGCCGTAAATTATAAGCGCTAAATAAAGAAATACAAAACACACACGGAAAAAAAAACAAAGGAAACATAGTATATTTTCAACCCTTTTTTCTTTTCCTTTCCTCTAACAAGCAACAGTTGAGTACACCAAATATCTTTCTGTTTTTATCCTTCTATAGTTTCATCATTGTTATTATCATTTTTTGTCCCGTGAAGTGAGTCAGTTTACTTTTCTGTGTTTAGTTTTGTCTTCGCTTTGTTTCTCAGTCGTTAAAAGTGTCTGGCGTGGCGGAGGATGTTCCCAGCGTGTAAAGCAAAGAAATCTCTTGTCACTGTATCTTACTGAGGCTTTTAAAAACTGTTAAGTGAATTATGACGTGTGAAGGGCTCTCTCTCTCTCTCTCTCTCTCTCTCTCTCTCTCTCTCTCTCTCTCTCTAAAAGATACAGACAGAAGTTTCAGCATGACTTACTGCAGCTCTAAATGCCAACTAACCTTCCTTTCTCTCTCTCTCTCTCTCTCTCTCTCTCTCTCTCTCTCTCTCTCTCTCTCTCTCTCTCTCTCTCTCTCTCTCTCTCTCTCTGCTGTAAAATACACGAGACGAGAAAAGTTGAGTGAATTGGCTGACTAACCTTCCTTGCTCAGTAAATAAGCGTGGAGAGATGGAGGAGACAGAAGGAGAGAGTAAAAATAATGAAGAAAAATAAGAAACAACAGAGAGGGAGGGAATAATAAAAATACGAAGTGAAAATAAAAGGGGTGAAATAGAGAAGGACAGGTGAGAGTCAGTGTGTCGATTGATATTAATTGGATTTAAAACAGAGAGAGAGAGAGAGAGAGAGAGAGAGAGAGAGAGAGAGAGAGAGAGAGAGAGAGAGAGAGAGAGAGAGAGAGAGAGGTAAAGAATTCCTCCCGTGTTCACTTGTAAGGAGGAAACTTTTACTCTTTGAATAATTTTTTCTCCTCCAGGGATACAGTGTGACCCGTCTCTCTCTCTCTCTCTCTCTCTCTCTCTCTCTCTCTCTCTCTCTCTCTCTCTCTCTCTCACATCAGTTAAACTCTAGCCATCTGTTCGTTTAATTTATGCTTTCTTCCATTTTCCATACCTCTCTCTCTCTCTCTCTCTCTCTCTCTCTCTCTCTCTCTCTGTGTGTGTGTGTTGTGGTAATGATGGTAGTTAAGCAGCGGAGGTTCTGGTAGCGGTGAGGGGAGAGGAGGAGAAGAAAGAAAAGAGGAAAGGGAGATTGAAATGAGGAAGAGAGAAAAGCGGAAGGGGAGAGGAGTAATGGACTTGGGTCACTGTGTTTGGAGTCAGTAATCCTGATGAAACACAAAACTGGGGGAAGGAATAAAGGAAAACAGAATGACCAGAGGTAGTATTGTGTGTATGTGTGTGTTTGGGAGAGTAATGAATGGTGTGTGTGTGTGTGTGTGTGTGTGTGTGTGTGTGTGTGTGTGTGTGTGTGTGTGTGTGTGTGTGTGTGTGATTGTGTTTGTGTATAATTGGTAGCACTTTTCCAAACAGAGTCTTCAGAGAGAGAGAGAGAGAGAGAGAGAGAGAGAGAGAGAGAGAGAGAGAGAGAGAGAGAGAGAGAGAGAGAGAGAGAGAGAGAGAGAGAGAATTATTGCATGGATATACATAAACATCGTGGGCTGCCTCAGTAAAACATATCATGGGAGGAAGATTTTCTGAATGACTATAAATATTTATATCCAACTATTTAATCAAATTATGAAATGTGATTGGAATTTAAGCTTTTTTCTGTCCGTCTGTGTGTGTGTGTGTGTGTGTGTGTGTGTGTGTGTGTGTGTGTGTGTGTGTGTGTGTGTGTGTGTGTGTGTGTGTGTGTGTGTGTGTGTGTGTGTGTGTGTGTGTCTCCCCATCCTTCCCCTCCACCTCCCATTTCTCTCTCTCTCTCTCTCTCTCTCTCTCTCTCTCTCTCTCTCTCTCTCTCTCTGCGAATGAACGTCACAAAAAACAAATGCATATAAGGAAAAGCTACAAAAATTAACAGATGAGAGGACAGGAGGGGAAAAATGAGGGGAAAAAACTCTTAATAGTTAAAGTCCTGAGAGGGTGAGACGGAGAAGAGAAACAGGAGACGGAGAGAAAAAAGAGAGAAATAAAAAAAAAAAAGAAATAAGATGTGCGAAAGTAGAGGAAAGAAAGAACGAGTAAGAAGTTTGAAAGAAAGAAAGAAAGAAAGAAAGAAAGAAAAGAAGAACGAAGAGAAGGGGAAAGAATGAGAATGCATAGAATGAGTAACAGCAAATGCCCTCTGTGACAATGAGACATCTGAGGGGAAACGAGGGAGGGAATGAGGAAAGGATTACCCAGCTGGAGGGGAAATAAGGGAAAACTGCAAAGGATAAAAGGAAATTGAAAGAGAAAATATGGAAATGAAGGGAGGAGGAGGAGGAGGAGGAGGAGGAGGAGGAGGAGGAGGAGGAGGAAGCAGACGAGATGAGGGAGAAGGAAAGAAGGAAAGTGCCGCTCGAGGGGAAAGAGAAGAAAAGGGGAAAGTTTTAGATAAAGGGAGGAAATGCTTAGTGAGTGAGAAAGTTGAGGAAATTATAACAAGCGACGAAGTTCTTTCCCCTTAAGAGAGAGAGAGAGAGAGAGAGAGAGAGAGAGAGAGAGAGAGAGAGAGAGAGAGAGAGAGAGAGAGAGAGAGAGAGAGAGAGAGAGAGAGAGAGAGAGACCACCAGAGAAGAAACAAAAACAAAGTAATTGACAAAAATCTTACATATAAACAAACAGAATAACACACACACACACACACACACACACACACACACACACACACACACACACACACACACACACACACACACACACACACACACACACACACACACACATACACAAACACACAGCCCCATAAAACTGAAATGACTGACAGATTTACAAAAAAAAATACAAAACCGAGAGAAATGGGAGAAGGAGGAGGAGGAGGAAGAGGAGGAGGAGGAGGAGGAGGAGGAGGAGGAGGAGGAGGAGGAGGAGGAGGAGGAGGAGGGAAAGAGAAGAAAACCAACCTAAAAAAAGTGAGGGGACAGAGGGGAGAGGGGACAGAATTCAAACGAGTAACTTGAGCCTGTGAGGTGTCTACTGAAGGTGCGGGAGACTGATGGAGGAGGAGGAGGAGGAGGAGGAGGAGGAGGAGGAGGAGGAGGAGGAGGAGGAGGAGGGAGGGTTGGGAAGGGAGCGGTCGAAAGGAAAAAGCCAGGCGGTCAGAAAGAAAAAGGGAAAGACGAGGAGATATAAAAGAGAGAAAAAAAATACACTTAGTGGTGAAACAGAAACACAAATAAACATGAAGGAAAGGGAGGAGGAAGAAGAAGAAGAAGAAGAAGAAGAAGAAGAAGAAGAAGAAGAAGAAGTAGAAGTAGATAGGTTGACAAGATAAAGCAGAGATGAAAAAAAGGCGAAAGACAGGATGACAGAAAGAAGGGTAGAAAAGACGAGGAGGACGACGAAGAGGAGGAGGAGGAGGAGGAGGAGGAGGAGGAGGAGGAGGAGGAGGAGGAGGAGGAGGAGGAGGAGGAGGAGGAGGAGGAGGAGGAGGAGGAGAAGAAGAAGGAGACAAAGAGAACCCAGAAGAGGAAGAAGAAAATGACAAAAAAAAAAAACTAACAATCAAACATGAGCAACACAAGGAAAGACACACACACAAAGAAAAATAAAATGAAAAAAAATAAACCAGAAAATTAAAAAAAATATAAATAAACCAACATAAAACAAAACAAAACACAATAAAAACAAACACCAGAATCTAAACATAAACTCATAAAGGAAGCACACACAGAGACATAAAACATACGAAAACACACAGAGGGATAAAACAACAAAAATGCCTCGTTCTGGTCATGAAGTCATCTTGAAAAACAAACAGACACACAAATTATTTCTCTGATAACTCCTTTGTATCTCGTATTTTCCGGTATAATCATCTTGTTTACAGGAAATTATCTTCATCTTTTGTCAGAGAGAGAGAGAGAGAGAGATGTGTGTGAGTGTGTGTGTGTGTGTGTGTGTGTGTGTGTGTGTGTGTGTGTGTGTGTGTGTGTGAGGAAGACAAGTAGAGATAAAACAGAGACAAGAAAGAAATATGGAAAGAAAGGATGGAAAAAGAAAGAAAGAAAGGAGAAGGAGAGAAAGGGATACTGAAATCAGAAATGGTCTTGAGGAGAAAGGAAAGAAATAAAATAAAAAAAAGAAAGAAAAGAGCATGAATAAGAAGAAAAGAAAGGAAATTCAGTATAAAAAAGAGAGAATAAAAACAAAAAAGGAAGAAAAAGAAAGGAAAGGAAAAAGAGAAGATAAAGTAGAAAGGGGAACAGAGTAGAAAAGAAAAATGGACAGAAAAAAGAGAGGGAAAGGAAGAACGAAGAGGGCAAAAGAAACAAAAAAAAAAGAGGATAGTACAAGAGAAGAGAAGAGAGGGAGAGAAGAGAGTAAAGAAGAATAGTTAGGCAAAGAAAGAGAAAATGAGAACAAGGGGAAAAGAAAATAGGAGGAAAAGATCATTAAACGCCAAGCGCGAGGACATTGGCCACAACATATTAAGAAAAGGCGTCAGTTATGGGGAAAATGAGGACAAATGATGTGGAGGAGGAGGAGGAGGAGGAGGAGGAGGAGGAAGAAGAGGAGGACGGAAAAGGAAGAGAAGGGAGGAAGAAAGAACGACAAAGAGTGATGAGGAACGATTAGGAGGTGAAGGAGAAGAGGAAGGAAAGAAGGTGATGACGTGCGATTCGTCTCTCTCTCTCTCTTCTCTCTCTCTCTCTCTCTCTCTCTCTCTCTCTCTCTCTCTCTCTCTCTCTCTCTCTCCGTGTGTGGCTGCATTTCTTTCCCTCACGGTGATTTATTAACCTCCCTCTTTACCACTGAGTTATGAGGGAATTTCATGAATATTCCTCTCATATTTTATTAAGTATTTTTTTCTCGTACATGTAATAATTTTCCTTAATATTCCTGTATTTTTCCCCATTTTTCATATCTGTTGTTTTAGGAAATACATGCACCACCTTCACGTTATTTTGTTTCCTCATCGTCCTCCTCTTCCTCCTCTTTCTTCCTTCCTGTCTGCACCTGACGGACAAGTAATCAATACCTGTTAATAAGCTAATTAGCCAGCCAGCCTCGGACGTTCGCCTTAGGTAGAAGAAATTTGTACGAGAATTTATCACATGTCACTTTTTGAGAAGCAACCCATTCCGGCGCGTAACGAGGAGACACAGGCAGACAATGCGAGGGTTTGGCGGCAACCAGGTGAAAAAATGCCCCTCAGTGCCCGCCTGGCTGTTTTGAAGGACGAACGAGCCACAACTCCCCTCCTGCTGTGGCCGCCCTTCGCTAACACTGCGGGCGAGGCTGAGACGTCTTGACAAGTTGTGGAGATGAGCAGAGACAGAGAGAGAGAGAGAGAGAGAGAGAGAGAGAGAGAGAGAGAGAAAATAGACGGGATGTGTTATTTCCCTGTTGGTTTCCTAGTTTTCCTCCCCATCGTGTATACTTCGAAGAGAAACTAATCTCGAATCGACTTACCTGATGATGCTTTTTTCGTTGCCTCGTCCTGTTCAGAGCATTAATTATCTGTGTTTACATGAACGCACACCAAAGAAAGATCAGACTTTTTTTTCCTTTTATGTAAGCGGAAAGAACAAAAGGAAGGTTTATTTAAGGTCCCATAAGCACAAGAAGAAAGTCCAACATCAAGTCAAGAATTGCACTGCCTTGAGTCCTCCCTCCAGAAAAAGTACAAGTCGCAAGTCAGAGGAAATAGAGAAGCAGGCAGGGAGTTTCAGAATTATGAGACGAGTTTATTCTTGACTAGTTTTGCTTGTGTCTTCATGAAGGGGGAAGAAACTCATAACAAACGCGTCTCTCTCTCTTTTTACACCTACTTCCCATTCAGAACATTTCAAATAATAGCATCCGTGAACACACATAAGAATAAGGGAGAATAGAAGATTAATTTACTCTTTTACAATTGATGTCTAGCTACAGACGACTGAAATATAAACGTAAGCTTCTGAGGAGCTGAAAGAACATCCACTTCCCATTCAGAACACTTCAAATAACAGCATCCGTGAACACACATAAGAATAAGGAGAATAGAGGATTAATTTACTCATTTACAATTCATGTCTGGCTTTGGACGACTGAAATATAAACGTAAGCTTCTGAGGAGCTCAAAAGAACTTCATGGGAAACATTGTAACATTATCAAGAGGTGAAAGGGTGAAGTGAAGAGCAAGCCAGACAATGCATCCGTGTTCCGTGTCCATCAGGTGAAGACTTTGCTGTCACGTTTTAGTCTCTCTTAATAACCTGATTACCTCGAACCGTACAAGAGCAGGAAATTTAAGGAGTACAATGGACATAGAAGGAAACAGAAGGAAGCGTTGCAGATATTAGAAAAAAGAAGACCATATATAAAAAGGTCCCATATGCACTTAAAACCCTTCAGTACTGGGACACATTTTTACCTTAAGATCTGTGTACCATTAGACCATTTTATTGACATTAGAAGGAGCTATGGAGGTCGGAAGATTAATGGCTACAGTCTTTACTATCTAAATCCTCACATAAGTTTCTGAAACTGTAGAAAATTATCAAATAGTAACCAGAAGAAATATGGAAATGCTTTATGGGTTAATTAAGACTGATACATATTAAATAGCAAGAATTGGAAGAGAGTGAAAAAAAAAATACGTATAAGGAGACAAATGGTCACTAAGATACTAAGAAAGAGAGAGAGAGAGAGAGAGAGAGAGAGAGAGAGAGAGAGAGAGAGAGAGAGAGAGAGAGAGAGAGAGAGAGAGAGAGAGAGAGAGTGGAGCTAAATGAGAATGAAATATATATGGGTACTTTCATCTCCCTTCTCTCCTCCTCCTCCTCCTCCTCCTCCTCTTTCTCCTCCTCCTCTTCCTCCTCCCCCTCCTCCTCCTCCTCCCTCCTCCTCCTCCTCCTCCTCCTCCTCCTCCTCCTCCTCCTCCTCCTCCTCCTCTTCTCTGCCGCCCTTTTACTCTCCCCATATCATTTCCTCTCTTAAAACCTTCTCTATAATGGATAAATATTAGGTAGTAAGATATGGCTCCTCCTCCTCCTCCTCCTCCTCCTCCTCCTCCTCCTCCTCCTCCTCCTCCTCCTCCTCTTCCTCCTCCTCATATTCGTCTTCTTCTTTCTCCTTCTGGTACTTAAAGATTTTTTCTCCCATTTTTTATCATTTCTTTCTCATTCATTACCCTTGCACACACACACACACACACACACACACACACACACACACACACACACACACACACTATTGGCTCCTCTGATTGGCTGGTGGAGTTGGCATGTGTCCTCCCTCATTCCTTTCCTCCTTCCCTCCTTTCCTCCTTCCTTTCATCACCTCCCTTTCTTTCCTTCCCTCCTTTTCTATTTCCTTTTGAAAATTTTCCTTCTCATTCCATCTCTCTTTACAATTACGTATGTCACCACTCTCTCTCTCTCTCTCTCTCTCTCTCTCTCTCTCTCTCTCTCTCTCTCTCTCTCTCCCAGTCCAATTTTTCATCCTGTCCACATTTTTTCTTCATTTTCTTTTCCGCTTCCCCTCCCTGCCCTTCTCTCTCTTTCTTTATTTCACTGTTTGTTTGTTTTTTATCCCACCCGGACACGTTTTCCAGAGCCTTTATTTATCCATCCGGTAACTAATTGTTCTTTTTATCTATTTATCTCTGAGTTTGTGTTGTTTACGTGGCCTTCTCTCCTCTCCTGTTTTCTGATACAAGCTCCAGTATATGTAAACAAAGAGCAAATTGCAATGGCTGGCAAAGTATGATTAGTAAACATTAGATTAGTATAGATAGCACCAGAAAGTATGCTAAGAGTGAATTTTTGAACTCCTAGAGAGATTAAGATTAAATTCTCCTCGTATGAACAAAAAGGAAAGTGAAATGGTTGGCAAAGTAAGACCAATAAAGGTGAAATAAGTATTGATAGCACCAGAAAATATGATAAGAAGGAATTTTTGAACTGTTAGAGAGATTAAGATTAAACTCTCCTCTTTTCTGATACAATTTCTGCAGTATCTACAAACAAAGAGCAAAGTACAATGGATTGCAAAATATGACTAGTATAAATAGCATCAGAAAATATACCAAGAATATTTTTTGAACTGGACATATTAGTGAGATTTATATTAAACTCTCCTCCCCACTTCTCTGATACGAGCTTGGGTGTCTATATAAGCAATGAGCAAAATACAATGGTTAGTAGAGTATGACTAGTAAAGGTGAGTATAGACACCATCTGAAAGTACATGATGATGGATTCTTAAGTGAATATTTAGGATTGAATTAAGAGTAATGGAAAATATGCGACAAAATGATTGTTATAGTAGTAGATCAAGTGGAGGAGGATGGAAATTTATAGATAAAAAGAAATATAGAATGAAAAATTGTATCATAACTGTGTTTATAAAAATCTCACAAAACAACATGTAAGAAAAAAAGTTGGAAAAATAAAATGAAATAAGGAAACGAATAATTAAAGAAAAAATACACGTGAAATTAGATAAGAAGAAAATAAGCAAGTAGACAATAATATATAGAAATAAATAAAAAAAAATATATCAAGACCAACACTGTACAAATAATAAAATAAAAAAAAACAACAATAAGAAACACAAACTAGAAAATACAAAAAGAGAAAACTAAATAAAAAAACCAAAACAAACGAACACAACACACACACACACACACACACACACACACACACACACACACACAGCATTAGAGGAGATGAGAACAAGCACTATCAAGATGAACCCACAAAGCAAGCGGAGGGAATACGAAACACCAGAATTATCCTTAAAGAAGATAAGATAACAAGCTCAACATTTCAGGGACAGTCTTGGAAGTATAATATAAAACGACCCGCTGATAAGAAACATGACGAACGCTACGCCAAGTTAGCTAAGTAGACCAGATAAGAGTAAATGTCAGGCCTAGAGAGAGAGAGAGAGAGAGAGAGAGAGAGAGAGAGAGAGAGAGAGAGAGAGATGGACGAACACGGATATAATAAATGAGAGGCATTGAAAAATCTACATAAAAGACGAGAGAGAGAGAGAGAGAGAGAGAGAGAGAGAGAGAGAGAGAGAGAGAGAGAGAGAGAGAGAGAGAGAGAGAGAGAGAGAGAGAGAGAGAGAGAGAGAGAGAGAGAGATGAACACGAAGAAAATCTACACAGAAATGAGAAGAGAGAGAGAGAGAGAGAGAGAGAGAGAGAGAGAGAGAGAGAGAGAGAGAGAGAGAGAGAGAAACACATGTGGAAGTAGGAGGAACAAAGGCAGTAAGGAAATTACATGCAGGGAAGGCGGGAAATGGTTTCTTCATGCACGAGAGAAAACGGGGAGCGTGTAGTACTGCGCTTACATTTTAAAGGGGAGACTCAACTCATTTCAAGACCTACTTCCATTTTCTTCCTTCTCGTTTTCTTCCAAATTAAAAAGTTCGGATGAGTCGCTTAAATTAATTCCTCCTGTTCCTCTTGATAATTCGAGAGATAATTTCCTCTACCAGCAAGAGAGAGAGAGAGAGAGAGAGAGAGAGAGAGAGAGAGAGAGAGAGAGAGAGGGAGCAGTGGTATTCTCACACATTCCATCTCTTCAATAGGCCTGACAGTGAAGAGAGAGAGAGAGAGAGAGAGAGAGAGAGAGAGAGAGAGAGAGAGAGAGAGAGAGAGAGAGAGAGAGAGAGAGAGAGAGAGAGAGAGAGAGAGGAAGTGAGGGAGGGAGAGAGGAGATGGTTTATGGCATCTGGGGAGGAAACACGTGGCCGGAGGGAAGAAAGATCGGAGAGAGAGAGAGAGAGAGAGAGAGAGAGAGAGAGAGAGAGAGAGAGAGAGAGAGAGAGAGAGAGAGAGAGAGAGAGAGAGAGAGAGAGAGAGAGAGAGAGAGAGAGAGAGAGAGAGAGAGAGAGAGAGAGAGAGAGATGAAGGGGAATGAAGAAAGGAAAAGGCGACGGAGGGAATGAGGGGAGGAAGGGAGGGAAGGACGGCTATAGGCTTGAAGGAGCTGAGGGGACGAGTGGAAGGGAATTAGACCAGAATGAGGGACGAGAGAGAGGGAGAGGGAGGGAGGAAGGGAAGGAAAAGGAAGAGAGGAGTGAAGAGGGAAGAGGGACACATATCTGGCAGTAAACAATTAACACTGAGGCAATAAAGTGAAGCAAATAACACTCACAGTATTGGATGCAAACAACTTTTACTGTTCTCTTAAGATAAGTCTGTATTTTCTGCATTTTTCTCTCTTCAAATGTACCTATTCTCCATTGCCTGTATGTTACTCCCTAACGGTGAAGCTTTATCTCCGGTGTTTGTATATTCTTCCTCATAAAGTCAGTGAAAGCGAGAAATTGTAAGAGGCAGTGGAAAACATAGCATGGTAACTTTAACCACTTCAGTACTAGAACACATTTTTTCCTTAATTTTTGGATATGATTGGACGATTTTATTTACTTTAAGAAGAATATATGGAGGTTAGACGATTAATGGCCAGAGTCTTCGCTATTTCAATCCTCCACATTTGTTTCTGAAGCTATATTAGATCGCCAATTAGTAAGTAGAATGAATATGAAAAATGCGTCATGTTACTGAAGAGGCTAACGTGTATTTTGAAATATTGTTAGTTTCCAAGCACTATTTAGTCTCAACAGTGAATCTTTTCCTCTCTGTCTAAACGGAGGAGAGAGACAGCAAGAGGCACTGCGGTAAAAACAAAATAACATATAATCTAAAACACTCTTAATCTGTTAGCACTATTTCCTCTCACAGTGACTTCGCGTATATATTTCCTCCCCGACTTATGTAAAAGAGGCGAGGCAAAGTAAGAGCTGTAAAAAACAAGAGCTTTGACGTGTATTAGGAAACATTGATAATCCCTCATCACTATTCCATCTCACAGTAAATGCACGTATATCTTTTCCTCGCAGACTTATGGAACAGAAGAGAAAGACGGAGGTAGAGCAGTAAAAAATAACAACTTCAGTGTGTAATATCAAAAAAACTCTCTCATCACTATTTGATCTCACAGTGAATGTATATCTTTTCCTCGCAGACTTAAGGAAGAGAAGCGAAAGACGGATGTAGAGCAGTAAAAGACCACAACTTCAACGTGTAGTATCAAAAACTATTAGTCTCTCATCACTATTTGATCTCATATTAAATGCACGTAGGTATCTTTTCCTCTCAGACTTATGGAAAAGAAGCAAGAGATAGAGACAGAGCAGTAAAAAATAAATGAATTAATAAAACCACGCTATTTTCAGCAACCAACTCAAGGAACACATAAATTATCACGAAGCACGAAAACTAAGACCACCAACTTCACCTTCTCGCCTTCTTACCCTTCCAAGTCACACAAAAAACGACAGACATACCGAGAGGAAGGAGGAGCAATAGAAAACACAGTAACCTTATCTTACCTTCCTTCCCCTCGCGGCATCAGCATTCACGGGCGGTATCACGCGCCGCTACACTGCCCACCAGGTCTCAAAGTTCACCCATAAGGAAGAAGCTGGTTCATTAGCGTACCTGGAACAAAGGCGCAGGGCAAATTAGAGAGGTTGCGTATAGGTGAAGTTACTGAGTTTGAGGTCATAATGGATTAAAACCAAAAGGGGTATTTCTTTGTGTGGTTTGCGATGCTATTTGTAACTCGTAATCTCTGACCGTGACTCTCTCTCTCTCTCTCTCTCTCTCTCTCTCTCTCTCTCTCTCTCTCTCTCTCCATAGTTATTTTCTTTAATCCTTCCTTCCCTTTTTATTCTTTTATCCTTTAATCCTCTGCTTTGTTTTCTGTTAATAAGTCGAAGCAAAGAAGTAAATAGAGCGTAATTGTGATAATGGAATCTCTCTCTCTCTCTCTCTCTCTCTCTCTCTCTCTCTCCATAACCTTCATTTAGGATTCACTTTTTGACAGATACATTAAAAAGGATCGTGGCGGAAGGAATCGCATTCGTGAACCTTATAATACCACGACCTCGAAGTACTAAAGGGAATTGGAACCTGTTGTTGTCACTCTTCAGGGAATCGAAGCCTTTTACTGACATTCCTTTTTATATTTTTTTCCCTCACTTCTTGATTTTTTTCCTTCTCTTTCTTATCATCCTTCGTCTCTCCTTCCAGTCCTTTGTATTAGTCCTATCGTTCTTCCTCCTCATCTACCTCCTCCTCCTCCTCCTCCTCCTCCTCCTCCTCCTCCTCCTCCTCCTCCTCCTCCTCCTCTTCATCAGCAAAAATTCCCGGCCATTACGAGGCAGTGAAGGAGGCGCAGAACAGCAAACATCACTAACTTGGTTCCCGCTAGAAATATAAACACCTTTAATGGACGCGAATTAATTAAGCGAGCATTACGAGGTATTATGATGACACAGGAGGAGGAGGAGGAGGAGGAGGAGTGATGATCATGTAAGATAAAAGTTTCTTCCCTAATGTTGAAAAAACCTGATGATTTGCGTGTCAGAGAGAGAGAGAGAGAGAGAGAGAGAGAGAGAGAGAGAGAGAGAGAGAATTTGTACTCTATCAACTCTCCGTGGCTGGTCCACCTTTTTCTTCCTCCTGTCACTCACTCTCTCTCTCTCTCTCTCTCTCTCTCTCTCTCTCTCTCTCTCTCTCTCTCTCCTTCTTCCATCTCTCTTCTCTCCTTTCTCGCTTTCG
>NC_059277.1:1860000-1862500 GCF_017591435.1 Portunus trituberculatus
AGAGAGAGAGAGAGAGAGAGAGAGAGAGAGAGAGAGAGAGAGAGAGAGAGAGAGAGAGAGAGAGAGAGAGAGACAGACAGAGAGAGAGAGAGACAGAGAGAGAGAGAGAGAGAGAGAGAGAGAGAGAGAGAGAGAGAGAGAGAGAGAGAGAGAGAGAGAGAGAGAGAGAGAGAGAGAGAGAGAGAGAGAGAGAGAGAGAGAGAGAGAGAGAGAGAGAGAGAGAGAGAGAGAGAGAGAGAGAGAGAGAGAGAGAGAGAAGCATACAGACAAACAAACAAGCGGACAGGCAGCCAGGAAAGCACTCAGACAGACACATACATAGACAGACACGGACAAACAGACATACAGACTAAGTGAAGTATAAAAAAAAATGAAAAAGAAAAAAATAAATAATTATATCTTTGTTACTGTGGTAGAAAAGCAGACAGACAGACAGACAGACAGACAGACAGACACACACAGACTGACAAATAAACAAGGAAAAAACAGTAAAGAAACAATAAAATAAATAAAAACTAGCAAATACCCAAACGAACATTTCCTTCCTAAGTCAAAAATTTTCCTCTTTTCTTTCCACTTCCTCGACTTTTTCCCTTTTTTTTCCTATTTCTTTTCTTTATTTTTAACGCTTCGGTTCTGACGCTTAGTTCTTTTTTCCCTCTTTTTTCTCCCTCCCGTTATTTTTTTTCCTTGGGTCTGGAACACGGCGCCGCTCACTTTTTGCTGAGGGACACACGCGGGACTGTCTCAGCTGCGGGTCTGGAAGCGAAGATCTGCAGAATTGGTGACAGAGAGAGAAAAGTGGAAAAAAGATGGGGAAAAAAGTTAGCAGAAAGGCAGGCAGAGAGACAGACAGGCAGGCAGACGGACAGGCAGACAGACAGACAGACAGGTTTAGGAATAGAGACATATCCATACCTGTATATTGAAATCTCTCTCTCTCTCTCTCTCTCTCTCTCTCTCTCTCTCATATGTCACAGTAATTTATTCAATCTTTCACAAATTATTGTATAAATTAAGACAAATGTGAAGTCTGTCTGTCTCTCTCTCTCTCTCTCTCTCTCTCTCTCTCTCTCTCTCTCTCTCTCTCTCTCTCTCTCTCTCTCTCTCTTTCTATCTTTCTGTGTCCTTTCTCTCCTTTCTCTCCATCTCTTCATCTTTCTCAACTTCCATCCCTTCCTTTTGTCTTCTATCTGATCCACCTTTGAGTTTTTTTTTTATCGTCCACGGTGATACTCTTGACCTCCATCTTCGTCGAGCTTTCATCAGTCTTTCCTTCATCTTCATCTTTCATCAATCTAATTCTTTTCTCCTCGCGTCATTTCAAGGTACGCGTCTGTGTCTCTCATCTCTCGTCTGTCTCGTCGCTCCTGTCACGTCACGAACATAACAGCAGCGTCAAATACACACACACACACACACACACACACAGCGTCACTTGCCCTCTCACGTTCCACCTCTGATTAAACTCCTCAATTGGAAGCTGTTCCGGGCATTCTAATCGAGAGTTTCCGTCGACCCGAGTGCGCTGAGACCAAACACACGCCAGGCAATTTATACTTCCAAATAAAAGATAAAAATAGTAAGGTCTTAGAGTGCTACGGTGATTGGATAGTTGAAAAAAGAGAGCGATGGAGAGGAGGAGAAGGAGGAACTGAAGGAAAGGGATAAGTAGGAAGACAAGAAGAAAATGAAAGAAAAAGAAATTGAGTCTGAGTGTTTAGGGGTGAACAGGGATGGAATAAGAAAAAGGAGAAGGAGGAAGAAGAGCAGGAGGAGAAGAAGGAGGAGGAGGGAAAGCAAGAAGGAAGAGGAAATTTAGTGTTATATATCAATTATATTTGCAGATAAGATAAATTGACTTTGTGTATTGAGATGTGATAGGAGAGTTAAGATACTAAAGATGGAGAAGGAGGATGAAAAAAAAGGACGAAAGAAGAAGAAGAAATTTAGTGATGGATATATTTATTAAACTTCTAAATAAAAAGAAAAAAAAATTATCCCTGTACCTCTAAATGTAATAGGAGATAGTGTTGAAGATGCGAGAGATGGATAACAGGAGGAGGAGGAGGAGGAGGAGGAGGAGGAGGAGGAGGAGGAGGAGGAGGAGGAGGAGGAGGAGGAGGAGGAGGAGGAGGAGGAGGAGGAGGAGGAGGAGGAGGTTTAGCTGCGGAAGATCAAAGGAGGACACGTAGCAACAAACACGAGAGAGTCTGACAAGACGAAGAGAAACAGACTGGTGAAGGAGGAAGAGGGAGAGGAGAAGAGGGAGAGGATAGACACACCGTCCTTTTACTCTCCTTCTTCTCCTCCTCCTCCTTCAAAAGTCTAGACAGTAACACAACGGCTCAGTAAATAATATCTCAAAGAACAAGGGAAAAAAAGGAGGAAAGAAATAAGAAAGGAAAGAGAAGGTAAATGGATGGAAAGAGGCAAGAGAGACAAAACAAAGGAAAGGAAAGGAAGAACAAAGAACACTAAGAGAAAAATAAAACAAAGA
>NC_059277.1:1867500-1897500 GCF_017591435.1 Portunus trituberculatus
ATGAACTCAGCGAACCAATCTCCGGGGTTCATCTTGCGTGATGCGTTCCGTAAAGCAAACAAATTATATTATATCCATCGATGAAAAAAAGAAAACAAATAAAAATAATCAAGCATCGAGGAAGAGACGATCAATGAAAGAGAAAGAGAAAGAGAGAGAGAAAAAGAAGAAGAATGGAATTAAAACTTTCTCTTAATGAGCAGCAGCACCACCACCACTACCCACCACCACCATCACGTCTCCCCGACCAGTGACCATAAATTTCCAGCAATAAACGACACAACTTCACTTTGAAATGAGATCCGTCGCCCTTCATAAAACTCCTCTCGTAAATATTGGCGCCACAAAAAAGCACCAAGCTGACATTTGCATTCCTCGACACTTTACTTCAAAAGGCGCAAAACAACTGGACAAAAACAACGCACCAAAAACACTCACATAAAGAACTTAACCTCTGATCCTACAAACGAGTCTCCTACACGCGAGGGAAACATTTCTCTCGCTACGAAAAGTACCCGGCAAACACTGGCGGATCGGGAGGAAGGCGTGCATTCCCTCCCTTGAATAATTAATGCATTGTTTTAAAAGCCCGAGAGAGAGAGAGAGAGAGAGAAGCACGTTGCATTTAATATATATGCTACGTATACAAGGCAAGGCTTTCTGAAATCACTGAAATAAATGTACTTGTACGAAAAAAGGTAATGTGTGTGTGTGTGTGTGTGTGTGTGTGTGTGTGTGTGTGTGTGTGTGTGTGTGTGTGTGTGTGTGAGGGGAAGAGGAGGGAAATGAGTAGTGCTGTTACAGATTTGTGTGTTAATGTTATATATTTCCTTAGCCTTATTTCATTCTCATGGTGCGTTTATATTGTGGGTTTTGTGTATTATTAGTAATAGTAGCAGTAGTAGTAGTAGTAGTAGTAGTAGTAATAGTAGCAATTAATGTTATCAATGATGCTCGTCTTATAATCCCTACTGCTGTTATTGTCATTTTTTTTTACCATACACAAAAACACCATCAAATCACCAAAAAACAAACCTCACATCACCCTTCTCTCCCTTCCACAGCATCCTTCTTCGGTGCCTCGTACATATCGCTGCCCCTTCAGGAGGCCAAGAGCTCGACGGAGATCAGCCTTCGCCTCAAGACACACAGAGCTGATTCCCTCTTGCTCCTCGCCGCTGGCACCACTGACTACTGCCTGGTGGTGCTGGAGGGCGGCGCCTTAAGAGAGAGAGAGAGAGAGAGAGAGAGAGAGAGAGAGAGAGAGAGAGAGAGAGAGAGAGAGAGAGAGAGAGAGAGAGAGAGAGAGAGAGAGAGAGAGAGAGAGAGAGAGAGAGAGAGAGAGAGAGAGAAGGGGGGGGGTTAGGCTCAGAACAATACTTGGAAAACACTTCTGCGTCTCACCTCCACACAACACTCAAATGACTCTAGTTGAAGTTACACGAGCTTTTAATGGTATTTTATGGTTCTAGTGACAGATTAACAATATTTCTACACTGCTTGACAGGAGAAACTCTCTTGAGAACCCGGCTAATTACCTCTGTGACCTTTGAAAACAGTTGAGGTGAGTGAAATGAGTGTTTCAGTATACGACCCAGAAAACAAGGAAAGTTGCAAGAAGCGGTCAGATGTACACACGGCAGTCAATGTATAGAATCTACCTATCCATTTTCCATTTATCATCCTCATTCATAAATCTCTCTGATCTTCTTTCAAGTCTCCCTTATAACTCGACACTAACAACCTGTGATTACTGAGACTACTCCATTCATGCACCACTCTATTTCAAAGCCGATTCCTTCCTTTCTCTCCTTTCAAATGGGACTTTATCAAAACAACCATGAGTATTTTGTTATTCGGTACCCTTCAAAATACAGAGAGAGGATTAAGAAAGGAAAAAAAAAATTGTGGGATAGGAGTGATTGACGGATCAAATGGAAGGGGAACAAGTGTTTTCTGGATTTTCTGGAAGGGGAAGTTGCAGAAGTGGGAGGGGATTTAAATGGGGAAGGATGGGAATAGAAGGATCGTGTTTGGAAGGGGAAGGTGTGTTGTACATTGGGCGAGTGAGCATGAGAAAAGAATGAAAAATAGAATGAAGTTAAGAATGAAAAGGAGAGAAAACTAATGATTGAAGAACAGCGAGAGAATAGGATGGAAGGAGAGACGAAAGCATGAATAAAAAGAAATGAAGAAAAGAATGAAATAAAGACTAATATCAAAAGAATAACTAAGAATTGAGGAACAGCGAGATAATAGGATAGAAGAGACCAGAAGATGAAAAAAGAATGAAGAAAAGATGAAGGAAAGAATGAAATAGAGAATAACAAAGGAATGAGGAACAGTGAGAGAACACAATGGAAAGAGAGACGAGAACATGAGAAAAAAATAAATAAAATAAAGGTGAGAAATAAAAGAGAGAGAGAATAACCAAAGATTGAAGAACAGTGACACGACAGGATGAAATGAAATACGAAAACATGAACAAAGAGTGAAGAAAAGAATGAAAAAGGAAAACGAAAAAAAATATAGGAACGAGGAGAGGAAAACATGAAAGACATACAAGAACTTTTAAAAGGTAAAAAGTTACGAGAAATGAAATAGAGAGAGGATAGAAGAAAGGAGAGAAAAAAATAATGGAAGGAGGAATGTGATGGGAGATGTTGAGTGTGAGGAGGAATGAGTTAAGGAAGGGGAGAAGGAAGGGAAAGGAAGGTTAGAGAAAGAATATAGAAATGCACCTCCTGTATCAGAAAACCATCTGGGAATTAATCAGAGACAGGTGTGTGTGTGTGTGTGTGTGTGTGTGTGTGTGTGTGTGTGTGTGTGTGTGTGTGTGTGTGTGTGTGTGTGTGTGTATACCTGAGCTCTGCAGGTCCTAGAACACACACACACACACACACACACACACACACACACACACACACACACACACACACACATGTAACCGAAGCTAATGCATAATAGTACATCAATTTTACATTTGAAATCACAAGACGTGTGTGTGTGTGTGTGTGTGTGTGTGTGTGTGTGTGTGTGTGTGTGTGTGTGAGATTCGAACCCGGGACTGGAAATTATTATGCCAACGCCGTAACAATCGCACCAGAGAGAGAGAGAGAGAGAGAGAGAGAGAGAGAGAGAGAGAGAGAGAGAGAGAGAGAGAGAGAGAGAGAGAGAGAGAGAGATGGGGAGGAGTTGCGGTCAGATTTTGTACTATTGTTACGGCTAATCTATTCCTTTCTTTATCATACAATAGCACTACCCTGCGATGATGTGTGTGTGTGTGTGTGTGTGTGTGTGTGTGTGTGTGTGTGTGTGTGTGTGTGTGTGTGTGTGTGTGTGTGTGTGTGTGTGTGTGAGTAGTAGCAGTTGTAATAACAGTTAGAGGAGGAGGAGGAGGAGGAGGAGGAGGAGGAGGAGGAGGAGGAGGAGGAGGAGGAAGAAGAAGAAGAAGAAGAAGAAGAAGAAGAAGAAGAAGAAGAAGAAGAAGAAGAAGAAGAAGAAGAAGAAGAAGAAGAAGAAGAAGAAGAAGAAGAAGAAAAGAAAAAAAGAAAAAGAAGAAGAAAAAGAAGAAGAAAAGAAAAAAGTAAAGAATGAAAGAAAGGAAGAAAGGAAGAAAAGAGAAATATAATAAGGAGGAGATGACGCAAAAGTAAGAAAAGGAGGAGACGGAGTAAAAAAAAGAGACATTCACAGTGTAGAGTGAGGCTAATCCACACAGCATAATTAAGACACACATTTGACTGTCATCACTGCGACCTCTCCACACAACACCACCCACAAACACCGCACCACCGTCCACTGCCCCCCACTCATCTACCAACACCCACCGACCACACACCACTCTAACTCCCACACCTCCACTCTGACGTAATCCACATTTATCTCTGTAATCTCTGCAATCCTGTACTTGTAAGGCATTTAACTGCATTTAACTAACCTGACCTTTCTTTGACCTCCTCGTGTTTAAGATACGCACAGCACTTAACCACTTCAGTTCCACGAGACGTTTTAATATTTTTCTTCTTCTTCTATGGTGATTTTATTCAGCTTCAGAAACTTATGTGTAGATTAAAACTGTGAACAATCTGGCTATTAATCTTCTCACCTCCACAGACCCTTCCTAATGTAAATAAAATCGTCTAATTTATAACCAAAACTCATGGTAAAAATACGTCCCAGTACTGAAGGGGTTAAAGGCTTTTTAGTATTCATAAAGGAACTAAACTATTTTGTTCCCTCATACAAAAGGCCGCTGACATGACAAGGGTGTGTTTTACTAGTAGCGATGTGGAATCCTTATGAAAATCGCCGGTAGGGAAATATAGATATAAATAACATCCTTGAAATTTCCACACAGCTTTTATTTCCTAACTTAAGTCTCTATCTGGAATTGCAGTCCTTTTAATGCGCTATTCTTCCTTCTTTTATCTCTCGCGTCATTCTTTCTTATCCTGGTCTTACTGTTCTTCGTATCTCCTCTAATCATTGCAGTCTTTCTTCGTTATCATAGTTGTTCCTATTCTTCACTCTCCTATCATTTCAGTGTCCATTCTTGGCTTCTCTCGCATAGTGCTGCTTTTCACGTCTTCTCCCCAGATGACCAGTCAATCTTAATCTTGCGTTTCGATACGAAATGTTAGAATTAGTCGAAATATAATGGTAAAACGATTAGGGAATACAAGGAAAAGCTACACCCACATACACACACACACACACACACACACAAACACACACATTGCAGCAGCAGGGCTAAATTTCAGACCAGTGGAGGAGGAGGAGGAAGAGGAGGAGGTGGAGGTGTTTTGACCCGTTTGGACTCTGGGCCACTAATCTCCCCTGATTGGCCCGTGTTAACTTCCCTCCTCCTCCCGCTGTAACTTTGAGATTGGCTCCAGACGACCCGAGGAGCTGCAGAGGCGAGAAAAGCAGCGGGAATCGGAGGGAGGCTGTGGGGAGGGAGGGGAACAAGCGCCACAAACACGCGGTTCACATTGTCTCCAACTCAGCCGTCGGGAAAACAACGCCAGCGCCACATCGAAGGGATAATATTTCTGCGAGGTGTTCAAAGTCGCCTTCCGGGAATCGATGCAAGCGGTGACAGTTCCAGTGCCTCCCGAGATGAGCAAAGTTGGCTCGTTGGGGCGCGGCACCACAGCCTTCACGTGACGGCTGATCTGCATTTATCCCAGCAGGCGTGAGACTAGTAGGCGACAAGGCGGAGAGAGAGAGAGAGAGAGAGAGAGAGAGAGAGAGAGAGAGAGAGAGAGAGAGAGAGAGAGAGAGAGAGAGATTGTACAGGTTTCGTCACTTCTAAGTTATTTCATCAGGTCAAGACACCCTGGAGTTTTATGGGAGGAGAAGTAAATCATTTGACACCTCCTGCAATACAATAGGATAAAAGTAATAATCAGAAATCAATAAATGAAAAAAATCCAATAAAGATCCAAAACAAAAAATATTGAAAAAAGAAACTCAAGTAAGAGATATTAAAGAGAGTGAAGTGCCATCGTAAATACAAATATAAGTGCTTACCACAACTAAAGCAGAATAATGGATAGCCACCCGCGTCCTTCCATCCACACCCTCTCGTATCACACCCATCAAAACCCACAAACTTCAGGTAGAAACACAAGTGCTGAAAAAAAATCTAAATACAAGGAGATGAATAACAGAATGTGTCCCCTTTACTTCACACACACTAATGACACTTCAAGAGGGAGAGAGAGGAAGAGACATAGACAGACAGACAGATAAAAAGACAGACACAAACAGACATAGAACTTCCTCAGTTTTTTGTAAGAGGTCAGGATTTTAGGGCCAGCATAATTTGAGAACCTTCATTTTACCATCCCTTTGTTTACTCGTGGCCAGAACGCTTCATGCAAAATAAAAAAAAGAATAACATCAGCTACAAATCATTTCCAAAAACAACCATAAAAAAAAAAACAAGGAATAAAATCACCAAAAATGCATCCTTTACTAGACACACACTCAGGTCACTCACCAATCAGAGTTCACCGAGAGAGTCACCATGCACAAATCCCACTAACGCAGCGTAACTTACCACCATCACCACCACGACTGCCACTACCACCACCACGCCAGACAGTCAAAGAACACACTAACACCACATCTAAAGCCATAACCCCCACACCCAATTAATTAGCATTACCTTAAAGCCTGGAGATTAGCGCCACACTTCGCTTGCCCGCTCGCACCTGTCTATTCACACCTGTTTTCTCTTTCCACAGGTACGCATTAACCTTGGCGCCGGGGAGTCGGAGTTATCATCGCCGCCTCGCCTTCGCCTGGACGACCTACTGTGGCATGACGTAAAAATCTCCCGCAACACAGCTGACATGACGCTCACTATTGATAACATTCACACCACTAAGTAAGTAAGCAGAGAGAGAGAGAGAGAGAGAGAGAGAGAGAGAGAGAGAGAGAGAGAGAGAGAGAGAGAGAGAGAGAGAGAGAGAGAGAGAGAGAGAGAGAGAGAGAGAGAGAGAGAGAGAGAGAGAGAGAGAGAGAGAGAGAGAGAGAGAGAGAGAGAGAGAGAGAGAGTATGTGTGTGTGTGTGTAAGTAAAGGGAAAGTTGTGTGTGTCTGTGTATACGTTTGTGTGTGAGGAGGAAGTTGTGTTTAATTGTGTGTGTGTGTGTGTGTGTGTGTGTGTGTGTGTGTGTGTGTGTGTGTGTGTGTGTGTGTGTGTGTGTGTGTGTGTGTGTGTGTGTGTGTGTGTGTGTGTGTGTGTGTGTGTGTGTGTGTGTGTGTGTGTGTGTGAGGGAATGAGGAGGTTTATTTGTTTGTGTCGTTGTCTGCGTGTGTGAGAGAGGTTAAGTGTATGAATAAGTTAGTGAGTGAGTGAGTGAATAAGTTTGAGACTGAAGGACTGAAGTGATTAAGAATATGAGTGAGTAAGTTTATGAGTGATGAAGCTAAAAGAGAGTTAGCGATGAGTTAAGGAGTGTATACTTGCGTTAATGAGAAAAAGGAGTTAAGGAGTGAGGGAGTGAGGGAGGAGAATTCATGTGAAGACAAAATAATGAGTAAAGAAACTTGTATGACAAAATTTCAATACGCGAATGAGTGATCAAATGAGGAATTGATGAGTGTTAAAAATGAAGGCGTTAATGAATGTATGAGTGAGAGAAATTAAAAGTAAGCTAAAAATTATGTAACAGCGAGACAGAATGAAGATAAGTAATAAAAGTGGAAGCGTTGATGGATGTCTGAGTGAGAGGAATTAAAAGTAAGAGGAGAGTGAAGTAAATATTTTGTTACTGCGAGACTGAATGAAGTTGAGGTAAAGGAAGTGAAAAAGGGCAAAAAAAAAAAAGAACCAACACCTATCACTCCTTATAAAAAAAATCTTTAGTACAGCTTCTCCTTCAGCAGCATGATATTTGATTTAACTTATCCTGCCTTCCAGACGTTTGAAAGCCGATTATTAGTGCATTAGTGACACGGATCTATTAATGGAAACTCAGAACCTTTTTATCTTGAGCAGCGTAAATCATTCCTTTCAGCCTGAGAGACAGAAAGAAAGGAAAGAGAATACGGAAAGGAACAAAGACCATTCTTTCATACCTATTTCAACCAAAACACAGGAAAGAAAGGCAAAAAAAAAAAAACCCAAACACGGAAGATTATAAACTATTGCCATGATTATATAGAAAAAGAGAAACAGGAAATGTAGGGTATATATTGGCAAACATCAAAGTGAGAGGAGGATGAGGAGGGTATAGGGAGGAGGATGAGAGAGAGAGAGAGAGAGAGTGGGTCGTGGGAGAGGTGGAAGGGGGATCATAAGGGCGGAAGAGGAGGAATAATCTAAACATACGACCACGTAAACTGTAATCCAGCCGCTGCCAGGACTCGTAAATCATGAAAATGTTGCAATGGATCCGTCTTGCAGATTTTCCTTTGGCGAGGGATTTCACCGGATTACAGAGAGAGAGAGAGAGAGAGAGAGAGAGAGAGAGAGAGAGAGAGAGAGAGAGAGAGAGAGAGAGAGAGAGAGAGAGAGAGAGAGAGAGAGAGAGAGAGAAAGAGAATGCATCAGGTCAGTCACATCAGAGAGAGAGAGTAAGAGAGAGAGAGAGAGAGAGAGAGAGAGAGAGAGAGAGAGAGAGAGAGAGAGAGAGAGAGAGAGAGAGAGAGAGAGAGAGAGAGAGAGAGAGAGAGAGAGAGAGCATCCACGCCTTAACTTCCCGTCTTCCAGTGACAAAAGAAGAGAGAAAAGGTTAAAATAAAAAGGAAAAGTAGGTCTTGTGATAGATGGCAGACTCGTGACGAGAGAAGGAGGAGGAGGAAGAGGAGGAGGAGGAAGAGGAGGAGGAGGAGGAGGAGGAGGAGGAGGAGGAGGAGGAGGAGGAGGAGGAGGAGGAGGAGAAGGAGAAGAAGGAGAAGGAGAAGGAGAAGGAGAAGGAGAAGAAGGAGAAGGAGAAGTAGGAGAAGAAGGAGGAGAAGGAGAAAAAAGAGGAGGAGGAAGAGGTAAATAAAAGATGAAATATATCAAACAACTAAGGAAAAGTAGGAAAACCAAAAGAAAGTCAAAAGAAAAAGAAAAAAAGAGAAAAAAGAATTGCAAAAGGAACCGAAGGAAGAATGAGAAACACAAGCCGAAGAAAAACAAAAACAAGAGGCGCCACAAACCCGAAGGAAAGCGGAAAACAAGAAACACACGAAATCAAAACTGACGAAAAAAAAAGGAAAAAGAGAAAAAGATAAAAGAAAAATGGAGGAATGAAAGAGAGAGAAAAACAAAAGTAAAATTTTAAAAGTTATAAAAAATGAAACTGCATAAGAAAAGGAAAAAAAAGCGCAAAAGCGAGCGACAGACAGACAGAGACACACACACACAGAGAGAGAGAGAGAGAGAGAGAGAGAGAGAGAGAGAGAGAGAGAGAGAGAGAGAGAGAGAGAGAGAGAGAGAGAGAGAGAGACAGAGAGAGAGACACAGATAGACAGACAGTTAAACAGACACAGAAACAGAGAAAGAGAAAAAGAGAAAGACAGAGAGGGAAAGACAGAGACAGAGAGAGACAGACAGACAGCCAGACTTAATAACACCTTACAAAATCATATCGTATCCCCCTCAGCTGATGAGTACCAGGCGCCACTGCAACAGGCAATAATAATTAGCTTCGGTCCTGTGGCGGGAGTTACGAGCAGCAAGGATTAGGGCGAGAAGGAGAGGCGGGAAGGCAAAGCAGAGGCGCGTGTCAGTTACCGGTGAAAATGGCGCCAATTAGGGCCGATAAAGTAGAATACCAAAGAGAGAGAGAGAGAGAGAGAGAGAGGAACGACTGAACTAGGAATATCTAATGCCTCGATAAGGTACTAGAAAAAAATGGACTTAGAAAAGGGATAAATGGATTAGGAGGAAGAAAAAGAGAAGGAGAAGGAGGAGGAGGGGGAGGAGGAGGAAGAGGAAAAGTATGAGGAATAGAAAGAGGGGGAAGAGGAGAAGGAGGAAAAAGAACAAGGACAAGAACAAGAGCGTGAACAAGAAAACAAGAAAAGAAAGGAAGAAACAGACAAGGGAAACTGAGAAAAGAGAAAACTATAGAAACTAAAGTCAAAACATGCTCTCTTTCTCTCTCTCTCTCTCTCTCTCTCTCTCTCTCTCTCTCTCTCTCTCTCTCTCTCTCTCTCTCTCTCATTAAGCAAAACGTCGTCAAGGAGACTGCCATTAACTGTGACAATTAAGTTTCGTGACTCTCTCAATGCCGCCGCCTCCTCCTCCTCCTCCTCCTCCTCCTCTTCTCACGCCCACGCCTCGTCATCGATCGTAAACAGTCTGTACAGAAAGGCATTATTTCTCCTTTAAATTATGCCTCTCTCTCTCTCTCTCTCTCTCTCTCTCTCTCTCTCTCTCTCTCTCTCTCTCTGGCCCTGTAGTCATTTATTTATTCACTCCGCTGTACATTTTCCTCATTCATTCCCGTGTTTCCCTGCGCTACATATTCCATCCAATCATTTATCGCCTCCACTTTACTCACACATCTGTCTCCCTTCATTATACCAGTTCATCTATTCTGTTTGCTATGCACGTCTTTCTCCTTTTATTTATTTATTCATCCATATATTTATTCCCGCATTCGTGTTCGTATTCATCCTATTTTATCTCCTTTTCTATCTATGTGTTTGGTAATTCTTCTTTTTTATTTATTTATTCACCCATCTGCTCATTCTTGCTACTGTGTTCGCGTTTTGTTAATTTATTTCATCTGTTCATTTATTTATCTGTCAATCAATTTTTTTTTCATTTTATTCATTTATCCAATTGTTTATTCCCGCTATTTCGTTTTGCCTATTTATTAATCTCTTCATTTATTCCCTGTTACTGTACGTGTATCCTTCCATCTATCTGTTGATTTACTGTAATTACAAAAACAAAACAAAAAAAACATGGAAAACTAGAGGGGAAAAAAAAGAAAGAAGTGATGTACGACTAGAAGGAATCGACAACTTGTAACTCGAACAACGGATTATATAACTGCAGGAACTAAATGTATATAATCAGGTAACGAGTTTAGGCAGGGGACGAATTGGTCGGGAAAGGGCCTAGGGTGGTTCAAGGGAGGACGGGGACACTGCAGCACAAAGGTAGAGGCAACACAATAGCTTAACGGGGGGAAAATGTGTTAAAAGGGACATTTTTGTACTCGGGGTGGAAAAAAGGAAAAGAGTACAATGAAAGAAGTCAAATGTTTGAAATTAGTTCATGATAACATTTTATTAGGTTCTTACAGGAGAGAGAGAGAGAGAGAGAGAGAGAGAGAGAGAGAGAGAGAGAGAGAGAGAGAGAGAGAGAGAGAGATTAATATATCAAGTTACTGACAGATGTCACAGAGCTGGTAAGATGAGAAGAGTGGAAAAACACGTATAAGTTATCAGAAAAACACATTCGCACACACACACACACACACACACACACACACACACACACACACACACAGATTTTCATAACAGGATATTGAAGACGTCACTTGACAATAAACATCCAATAACAGCCACAGCAGACACACATGAGCAGTTTACACAAGATCACAGGGCACGGTATAGAACTGACCTATATTACGATAGGAATACATATAAGAGACCGAAAAATTTAGAAAGACTTTTACTTATACAACTACTTTTAAAATCAATGAGAGACCTACATGAGAGCGCGGGTTAGTAATTAAACATACAGGTAAAGCGAAGGTGTTCATATGAAATTTACCTATGACTGAAATATAAACAGAGAATAGAAGATATATTCAGTAAAGTTAGGAAGAGACATATACGATGCCGCTTGTTAGTAATTAAACATAAATATAGGATAAAGTTAATACGAGTAGCAAAAAATTACTGAGAAACTTCCACACATCAGAGAGAGGTTAGTAATCAGGAGAAAGTTAATGTCAATACGAGTTTTCTCTTATGATCTGCAATGTACATCACTCACTCAAACTAGATTGGTGGTGTCCATATAAAACTACGAGTGACTAACAAGGAAACACACCACAGCAATGAGGGTCCGTTAAGGCGCCAATATGAGCTTAGCGAGCAAGTTATTCAGAGCACGAGTTAGGGAAGGACTGAATTGAGAAGCGAGTATCCCCCGGCCAGTCACGAGTCCCGCCAACTCTTCAATTCTGAGCTGCACTTCGAAAACTTACGCTGCGTGAAATAAACATGACTTCTGGCTTCTGACTGACGTGCGTCCCTAAAGTCCCCGGGAAAAAATGGTAATGCTCCTTTGGGTGTGTGCTGTGGTGGCTCAATAAATATTCCACCTCAGGACGTATGGTAAAATGGTATGCAGTATATTCTTTTATCTTTTTTTAATCAGAAATTGAATGTAATTGAGTGTCACTGAGCGTTGAATCATCTGGTAAGGTAATATATTTCGCCTTCAAACACACATGCATATAAACGCGCGCACACTCACAGTTCTCCTATCTCGCATCGTTCACTGCACTCAATCAGCAACAAACTTCTGGCAGGGGAAGGGGAAGCAAATCCACGGTGGTCCATACTCTAACTCACTAATAAATAAATACAATAAATCACACACCTCTGCCAAAAAAAATCATATTAGTTGGATTACTTCTCCCTCTAAAACAAGACACATAAGGAACTCACACTAAATACCCACTCTCTCACTCGCTCACTCACTCATTCACTCGCTTAGTTCTCTAACACGCCTCACCTATCACAAGCTACATCCTTTTCCGGCCAGATATCTTCCTTCCTTTGAACCAGAGACGTAAAGGTACTGGTTTTTCTTCTTCCTCCTCTTCTTCCTCCTCCTCTTCTTCGTTATAGTAACATTTTTTATTACTGTTCATCCGAATCTGCCAACCATCTTTCTGATATATTCATTTTATCTTTTTTGTAGATTTTGTTATTCTACTTTTCTTTTTCCTTCTCCTCCTCCTCTTCCTCTTACTCCTCCTCCTTCTACTCCTCCTCCTTCTATTCCTCCTCCTCCTCCTCCTCCTGTACCAGCACGTGAGAGAGTTTGTTGTTTACCTTCAGGAAGAGTAAACAGGGAAATTGGAATGTAAGTCAGTAAGTTAGAAAGTTTGGTTCACCGAGAGAGAGAGAGAGAGAGAGAGAGAGAGAGAGAGAGAGAGAGAGAGAGAGAGAGAGAGAGAGAGAGAGAGAGAGAGAGAGAGAGAGAGAGAGAGAGAGAGAGAGAGAGAGAGAGAGAGAGAGAGAGAGAGAGAGAGAGAGAGAGAGAGAGAGAGAGAGAGAGAGAGAGAGAGAGAGAGAGAGAGAGAGATCATGAAAGGGAAAAAAAGTAAGGAAATTAATGGGTTTCAAATCTTTATATATGGAGAAAAAAAGACGTAGTTGATTTTGGGTCAAATTTGGGAAAAAGAAAGAAATGGAAACAAAAAAAAAGAGGAAGAAGAGGAAGATTAATAAACACGATATTCATTTTTTTTTTTTTTTCCTGAAGATCGCAAACTGTTTTCTTTCCATTTTCTTGTTTTTTTTTTTGTTTGTCTTCCAGTAGTTGTTGATAGTAATGATCTTTTCCATCTTCTTTGTCTTCATTTTCTTCACCATCTCCTCCTCATCCTTCTTATATTTCTTCTATTTTTTGTTCTTGTTTTTGTTCTTGTTCTTGTTCTTCTTCTTCTTTTATTTCTATTTCTTCTTCTTTTCTTCTTTTCTTCTTTTTTCCTTTTTTCTTATTATTATTTTTCTTCTTCCAATTCTTCATCATCATCATCATCATCTTCTTTTTCTCCTCGTATTTCTCCGTCTCCTTCTTCCTCCTTTTCTTCTTCTTCGTTTCCTCCTTCTTCTTCCTCTCCTTCTTCTTCTTCTTCTTCTTCTTCTTCTTCTTCTTCTCCTTCGTCTTCTTCATTTCCTTCTCCTTCTCCTCCTTCTCCTCCTTCTTGCACTTGTTAATCTCTTTCCTCCCCTGTTTTTCCTCCATCAAGTGCGAATAGTACCAGAAAGCAAAGCAACACAAGAGAGAGAACAAAAACAAACTCAACAATAGACTGGAAAACTTCGGTGCCTTCATGGTAAAGAAACCAATTACTGCAAATGGTACTGAGAGAGAGAGAGAGAGAGAGAGAGAGAGAGAGAGAGAGAGAGAGAGAGAGAGAGAGAGAGAGAGAGAGAGAGAGAGAGAGAGAGAGAGAATGCATGATATTATTTGTCCCTCTTGCCCTTTTGCCACCACCTTCTCCTTCTCCTCCTCCTCTTCTTCCTCCTCTCTTGGGTCAGGACGTAAAGACGGAAGCCATCAAGGAATGAACTGGAGAGAGAGAGAGAGAAAGCTCCTCCATCTCTCCAATTACCCCAATCTCTCCATCTCCTTTCCCTCCCTCTCCTCTCCAGATTCACTCCATCCCTTTCCTCACCAGCCCAGTCTCACTGATCCCCCGAGAGTCATAGTAGTAGTAGTAGTAGTAGTAGTAGTAGTAGTAGTAGTAGTAGTAGTAGTAGTAGTAGTAGTAGTAGTAGTAGTAGTAGTAGTGGTAATGGCAGCGAGATGGTGAAAGGAAGAAATATGAGAGGCAATAATCTCCTTAGTTACGATAATAGCAGCAGTAATAACAGTCATGATAGCAATAACAGTAAGGAAAGTATAAGTATCTAATAGTAACAGAAGGAGGAAATAGAAGAAAACGATCTGAGTCTACCTACCTACCTACATACATACATACATAGATACATACATACATACTATTTGTCCTTATATTCACTGAGATCTTTTAGAGAAAACTTCAAAGGGAAATAGTGGGTTGCCTTTCACATCACGACCAGGGGAGGAGGAGGAGGAGGAGGAGGAGAAGGAGGCACAGACAGAAAGGGTAAGGGAAGGGCCGATGTGACCACCCTCCCAACAGCAGAATTACCAAAGCCAGGGAAGGAATGATGGATGTGAGGGAGGGAGAGGAAAGCAGAGGAAGGGAGAGAAATGTAGCGGGGAATATATTAGCCCATACATCTTCCGGCGAGTGTGCGTTGTAGTGTATCGCTCAGGTTGTGCAATTATTACTCCAGGTGAGGGTCAGTATGTCATGTTATGGGAAGGTTGGTGCGACAGGTGGCCAGATAAAGGTAAGCGGAGAGAGAGTAAGGATGCTGTGTGTGTGTGTGTGTGTGTGTGTGTGTGTGTGTGTGTGTGTGTGTGTGTGTGTGTGTGTGTGTGTGTGTGTGTGTGTGTGTGTGTGTGTGTGTGTGTGTGTGTGTGTGTGTGTGTGTGTGTGGAAAGTGTTGCACGTTTTCTATTTCTTTCTGCGTTTCTTTATTTTCATTTTGACTATTCTGTGTGTGTGTGTGTGTGTGTGTGTGTGTGTGTGTGTGTGTGTGTGTGTGTGTGTGTGTGTGTGTGTGTGTGTGTGTGTGTGTGTGTGTGTGTGTGTGTGTGTAGCAAACGTCAACCTTTTTCTGTTTCTTTCTGCACTTCTTTATTTTCATTTTCTCCATTCTTTTGTACGTGTTCTCTCTCTCTCTCTCTCTCTCTCTCTCTCTCTCTCTCTCTCTCTCTCTCTCTCTCTCTCTCTCTCTCTCTATTTTTTGGCGATGAAAAAACAACTGATGAATTCCTAGTCTTCTGGATCCCTGTCTTAGAAGTATTAACATTTTTCTACGAGCAATATGGAAAGGTTCACTCCATCGCAATACTAAACGAAACAGTGCACGGGGAAAAAAGTAAAATAAACCCAATAAAAAACAAGAACAAATTAGATACTTTAAATATGTTTTTAGATTGGTAAAGGAGAGGACGGTAAGAATGGTGGGGAGACATCAAGGAGCAAGAGGAGTAGTTAGGACAAAGTGTGGAGAGACTGAGGAGTTTTGAGTGGAAGTGTGATCGGCAGCCAGCCCATTCATGTAGACAAGAGCAATCACATCGTTTTCTTCACATTACGGACAGGACAGAGAGAGAGAGAGAGAGAGAGAGAGAGAGAGAGAGAGAGAGAGAGAGAGAGAGAGAGAGAGAGAGAGAGAGAGAGAGAGAGAGAGAGAGAGAGAGAGAGAGAGAGAGAGAGAGAGAGAGAGAGAGAGAGAGAGAGAGAGAGAGAGAGAGCAACAGTAACATTTCCCATGACAAGAATAAACACGATCAGAATAGAACACTTTCGTCAATGTCCCTTCAAGTATGCTCCAAGATTCTTTCACATTACCTCCCCGTTTGCTTGTCAGGGAGCGCTGGGACCCTAACAGTTCACACCTGATGTATTGCCTTCAACTGTCGCCTAAACAGTATACGGTTGACAAACAGACAGGGAAGATCTTTTATGTCTCCTGAGCAGTATAAAGTTGCCAGAAATATTACAGGCTGGTAGGAAAGGGAAGATATTTATGTAAACTAGAACTTAATATGTGATACATGACCTTCATCTGTCACCTGAACAATATAAAGTTGATAAATTAAGACAGGAAGATTTTATATGTCACCAAAGCAGCATGAAGTTGTTAGGAAGTTTATTGAGAGGTATGACAGGGAAGATTTCATATAAACTAGCACTTGACACCTGGTGTATTACCTTTAAATTATCACCTTGCCTAACCTAACCTAACTTATCCTAATTTAACCTAACACTTAGAGCCCCGGTAACTGTCCCCAAAATAATATAAAGTTAATACGAAATATATGAACAGTGGAGACAGGAAATTCTACGTTTTTCTTTTATGTAAGAGGGGAAACTGGCCAAGGGCAACAAAAATAAAAATAAAAGACCTACTTAATTGCCAGTCCCATTGCTGGTCAAAGAATCAGCTGAAAGAAAGGAATACTTGATATTTTATGCAGTACCTTTAACAACTGTCTTTCAAATTCAATTCAGTTAAAAAAAAAACATTCATTGGCAGGTGAGACTGAAGAACCTTGCCTCATTTTCTTTTTTGTCATCTTCCATTATTCTTATGAGCAATACCTGATAAATATTGCAATACTTTAAAAACTCACCAACGTGCAGAAAACAAATACTCTTACACAAGTTGCTGCGAGAAAAGTTGCTGGGTTTTTTGTCATCTTAATATTTCACAACGGGAAAGAGAGTAACAATATCCAATACTTGATATCTGACACAATAAACATCTAAGACACCTGTCACGTAAACAACAAATATAAAAAAATCTCCACGGACAAGATGTAAAGAAAAAAATAAATAAATCGCTCCTGTCGTATTCATATTTCACAGTGAAGAAAAACAGTTGGCAACACTTAATACCAGATACTTTACATCTTCAACACAAAACACTCGTCATCTGAGCAGCGCGCAAGAAACAAACAGACAGACATACAAGTCATGTAGAGAAAAACTCGCTTTTGTCATCTCAGTATTACACAAAGACAGTGAAAGAGATACGTCAACTGATACCTCACACCTGACACGACACACGTTCAAGGCACACATCAAGATCACACGAGAAAATAAAAAGTCACAGAGAAATAATGTCAATTCTTATCACCTCAGTGTTTCACAAAGGCAGAGAAAAAGAGAGAGTAACATTAACCAGTACCTGATACTTGATACAACACACGTTCAAGACACGTGTCGCCTAAACAACACGCAGAAAATAAATATTCATGACAAGTCAGACGGGGAATATTTTTATCGTTATATTCGTCTTACAATTTGCAGAAGAGAGTGGCATGAGTCACCACCTGACACCTGGCACGATACACCTTTAATAAACCTGTCGCTTGAATACCAAACTGGGACTAAACATTGATGAACCGGTGACACTTAGGGAAATATTATAGTTCTTTGTCATCTTGTGGTTTGATGAAGAGACAAAAACTAACCAATACTAAAAGAAATAACTCATACGAAGTACAATACATTTCCAAAACACCTGTGCTATAAAATCTACACAAACAAACAACCACCAAAGAGTAATTAACAGGTAAAACAAGGATTGTCGTATTGTTTCTGCAGGCTATTGAATAAAGCAAGAGTAACATACACTTGAAAAAAATATACCACACTTTTAAAGAAACACCTCAATATACAGGGAAAGAAAAAGATGTAACGCTGTGTCATCTAAATATGTATGATGTGAGAGTATCATTAAGCCTTGAAATACATACACCACATCTAATCTAAACACCATACAGGTAACAGATCACTAATTAACAGGTGAGACAGAGAAAGATGTATCGGTTTGCCATTTAAATTTGTATGAAGCGAGGATGCAATTAACGCCTGCACAGCATACACAACACCTTTAACTAGCTGTCACCTAAACAGCATGCAGGAAACAAACACTCGTGGGCAGGTGAGGCGGAAACATGACAGGCATATGAGTAGGTGATCAACTCTGGCCGACGTGTTACCAATGTCATATCAACACTCGCTTAGTATTCCACACACACACACACACACACACACACACACACACACACACACACACACACACACACACACACACACACACACACACACACACACACATATACATACATCCACCTACACACACACACGCGCACACACACAGACATACACCACCACACACACACACACAACTACACACACATACACAAACACACGGATAGATAGTGCACTGACCAAAAAACACAAAACATTTCATTATTCTAGCACAGTAGCATAGTTCAACAAATCACTGCTACACTAAACACGTTAAAAAAAAACATTATGGAAATAGAAAAATAACACACACACACACACACACACACTATAGATAACAAGAAATGTGGCAGAAACCGACTCATTTTCTAGCCTTTCCTACTTTCCCAGCGTCTCCCTTACCTAAGAATGGATATGTAACTCCTCACTGGCACACAGACAAGCTAAAACAACTCACTACCTCTCCCTCTTGTCTCCTGGCAGTCCTCTTTACATATAGATTAAAGACCAAACGCCGCTTAAAAATAGACACATCCCTCGCTTTATTTACCTGAAAACACATCCTCCAACGTCCAGAAAGACTATTGGATTACACGGCCGAGTAAGGAAGGTATTAACTTTCCCTCCTGTCTATTGATGGCCTTACGCACGACTGAAATAGATCTCTTTCTCACCCATTATTTACTCCAAACACTCTTCCTTTCTGTTTCCAAAGGACTATCGTATTACAGTTTTAGGTGAGGAAGGTATGAATTTTCCAGAGGCCTCTTGTGGCTTTTACACGTATATGTACAAGGACTGAACGTAGCTGAGAGACATTCCAGTAGTCCCTTAACACATTCCAGCTGGCACGGAGCTATAGCATTACACAGCTATGGGTGATGTATCAGAAAGTATCAGACGCTAACCTTTCCTCGTATTAGTCTTACCGGACCAAACATTCTCAGTTAATATACCAATCCCATTTCTTTATATTTACCTGAAAACATTCCTGAGGACAAAGCTTACAGTGAAAAAGCAATAGAAAAAAAAAAGCTTATCCAGGTTACCAATTCATAAAGATTAGAACCAACAGGATTATCCAGAAATACAGAAATGCCTTAAATCTTTACAACCATGTAGGAAACCTTTAAATTCCATGTGCAATAACTGTAAAAACCTGTCAAACGAATAGTTATATGACTGATGAGATTACTCCTTCCTCGCTGCTTCTTCCTGGGCAACGGACAGGAATGCAAGAACCGCTGGGATTCCTAGACACAATAAGACTGGAGGGAAAGGAGCCTCATTATTATTGCAACGTGAGCCGCTCCTTGCGAGACACGGCAGAGAGATGAAGGGTTTAGATCTTGACTTGTTCCTGACGTGATGAATCTAAAACCGTACTTGATATTGCACAGATTCTCTCGCGTCTCCTTCTGCTGATACGCGGTTTGTGTTTCACGAGGCGGGAGAGGATGTGGAGGAGCAGCAGTAGATAAGAGGACACGAAACGAAAAGAGAGGAGAGTTAAGAGAGGTGAGGAGAGGAGAGGAGAGGAGAGGAGAGGAAAGGAAAGGAAGGAAAGGAAAGGAAAGGAGGAGGGAGGAGAGGAGAGGAAAGATAAGAGGAAAGAGAAAAGAAAAGGAAAGGAGAGGAGAGAGAGAGGAGAGATAAGAGGAAAGAGAAAAGAAAAGGACAGGGAAGGATTAGGAAAGGAATGGAAAGGAAAGGAGAGAAAAGAGGAGAGGAGAGGAGAGGAGAGGAGAGCAGAAGAGAGGAGAGGAATGCATAGGAGAGGAGAGAAAAGGAAAGGAAAGGAAGGGAAAAAAGGAAAGGAAAAGAGAGAAGAGAGGAGAGGAGAGGAGAGAAGAGATGAGAGAAAGAAAGGAAAAAAGAAGAGATGGAAACAACATGAACAGAAACTTGAGCTAGAAAAAGCAACACGATACAAACAATTTCACACACACACACACACACACACACACACACACACACACACACAGTAACAACACGCCAACCAACAAATACATACAAGACAGTAGGGAGGGAAACAGGAGATAAGCAGTCGAGGAACACCAAGAACAAACCGTTAAAGGAGAGAACACGAGAGGACACGAAGGCACCAACAATACGTAGCACAGGTAAAAGATAAAGGACACAGTCAACACGGTCAGTCAACCCTTGAAGTGAGCTTAAACATTCCAGCGTCACCCTTGAGAGTCCACCTCGCGCGGAAAAGTTGTGAGTTACGAGGGGCTAGGAGCGGGAAGTGGTGGTGGTGGTGGTGGTGTTGGTGTTGGTGGTGGTGGTGAAGGTGTAGGAGGAAAACGACGAGAATGACGAAGAAGAGGAGGGAGAAGAATGAGGAAGACAAGGAAAAGGAGGAGGAGGAGGAGGAGGAGGAGGAGGAGGAGGAAAAAAAAGAAGAAAAGAAGAGAAAACCAACAAGAGAAAAGAAATAAGCAAAAAAAAACTTGCAAGGACGGAAAGAAGGAAGGAAGGAAGGAAGGAAGGAAAGTAAGAAAGAAGAAAGAAAGGAAATAAAAAACAGAAACAAAGAAACAAAACATGAGAAAAAAGAAAAAGAAAATGAAACACCTAAAAAAAAAAACACCAATTGAAATATGAACTCAACATCAAAAAATAAATGAAAAAAAAAGAAAAACTGATTACATTACACTAAATAAAAAAGAAAATAAAAAAAAGTCAACAAAACGCGACAGATCACAAGAGAGGAATGACAAGGGAGGAAGGAAACAAAGAGCATGGAATGGAAGTGAAGTCATTCCACACTGTAGTGAAGCGTTGTAGCAAAACTTTCAACCGCGAACGAGAGAAATATGAAGAATGTAAGAATTTTGAAGGTCACAGGAAAGCCCTTTAAAACCCCCCCTACCCCCAACTCCCCCTAACCTTTTCCCTTCCCCCCCTCTAAAGGATAACACGCTCCCCTTCCTTCTACCCTCACTCATATTTTTCTCTTTCCTCTACAAGATTTAAATTTCCTCCATTCCCCTCTTTATTTCTACTTTCTTCTCCATTTTTTTCCATTATCATTTCCTCTTCTTCTCTCTTCCATTTTTTCTTTTCTCTTCCTCCCCATTCTCAAAAATCTATAACCATTTCCTCATCTTTCCCCTTCAAAGATGGGATTTTCTTCCCTCTCTTCCCCTCTTCCTCTTCTTTTTTCTTCTTCCATTCATCTTAACTTTAACGTTCAAAAGCCGCGTGTTGTTTCTTTCCTTTCTTTCCTTCCTTTCTTCTCTCTTTTTTTTGCATCATTACCTTTTCTCGTTCATCCTTTACATTCCATTACTAAGAAATATTAATCTTATCTTCCTTCCTTCCTTTCTTCCTTTCTCTATTCATTCATTCCATTTTCTCCAGCAAACAACACATTTTCTCATTCTTTCCTACTTCCTTGTTTCGTTTTTCTCTTCTAATCCTCTTCCTCTTCCTCCTCCTCTCTTCTCCCTTTACTTCCTTCCATTCTTTCAAATTTTTACTTTATTTCAACTTTCATATCTTCTTTTATATTTCCTCTATTTTTTCTATTTCATCTCTAATTTTCTAGAACAAGATTTCCTTTTAATTTCTTACGACTCCTCTTTCTTTTCCCTCCCATTTCATCCCCATTCCTTTTGTTTTTTTTCACTTATTTCCTCCCTTTTTCCTCTTCCTTCCAAATACCATCTTTTCTTTCCCCTCTCTTTCTCTCACCTTCACCCTCTCCAAAACCACTTTCATCTTATTTCCCCGCTTAATTTTCTCTCTCTCTCTCTCTCTCTCTCTCTCTCTCTCTCTCTCTCTCTCTCTCTCTCTCTAACCTGGCGAGAAAAACATGCTTTAAGTCCACAGGTGTGCTTCGTGACCCAGGGACGTGCACAAATGACTCGATTGTAGTCCTTTGCATCCTTTATACCTTCTCTTCGTGCCCACAAATGTTTTCCTTTAACTCCTCTCTCTCTCTCTCTCTCTCTCTCTCTCTCTCTCTCTCTCTCTCTCTCTGTGCGGGAAGTGATTTGATACATGTCTCTATCCCTTCCCTCCCTCTTCTCCTCCTTCCTCCCTTCCTTCCTATCTTGTTTCTCTCTCTCTCTCTCTCTCTCTCTCTCTCTCTCTCTCTCTCTCTCTCTCTCTCTCTCTCTCTCTCTCTCTCTCTCTCTCTCACTTCAGGAGCTTCCTTTGAAAGTACTAAGGTCTCAGAAGTTATTTTGTATTGATTGTGCTTGGCATGGGGAGAATATTGCTCTTCTTCTTCTTCTTCCTCTTCCTCCTCTTCTTCCTCCTTTCCCTCCTCTCCCTCCTCTTCCTCCTCTTTCTTACTACTTCTTCTTTACCTTTTTATTTTTTCATCCTCTTCCTCCTCTTTCTTCTTATTTTTTTTTCCTTGTCCTGGTTTCTTCCTTTTTTTTTTCTTTTTTCTTTTTGTTGTTGTTGTTGTTGTTGTTGTTGTTGTTGTTGTTGTTGTTGTTGTTCTTGTTCTTCTTCTTCTTTTCCTTTCTTTTTCGTTTTTCTCCTTATTAACCGTCCTACTTTTCCTTTTCCCTATCTCCCATCCTTATTTCTCCTTACTCCCCCTTTATCATTTTCCTCCTCCTCATTACTCCCCATCCTTATCTCTCATCTTCCTACTGCTCTTGACTCCTTACTGCTCATCCTTACTGCTCATCCTTACTTCTCATCCTTACTACGCCCCCTTTCTACTTTTCCTCCACCTCTTCACCCTATCCACCTCTTCCATTATTTCCACCACCCTCGCCACTGTGGTGTGTTGCTCCCCACAAGTGTTTAGTTTGGACTCGGTGGCAGCAAACGACTTTTTCTCAGTTTTTGATACGTGAAGTCACTGAACCGAACATGAGAGAGCGAGTCGACGTGAATGAGTGTTTAATGTCGTGTGTTATTAATGATGGCATTGTCACCATGTGTAAAAATAAAAATATTCGATAAAAAAATATATATAAAAAGTTTGTCATTAATAATTATACAGCCTGGAAGTGTGATGAGTAACTGAATATTTATCTATGGAGTGGAAAGAGTGTTTTTTTTTTTTATTATTTGTTATTTATGATGAAGCGATGCTGTACGACAAAACAATTAAGCTGGAAACGTATTGATATTGTGTGTGTGTTGTGCAGGTAGTTAGTGTGTGAATTAAGGGAGGGATTATTTGATGGATGTGAATTTGAAAGGTATTAAGTGCATAAGGGAAGCATTTGAGGAATAATAGTAGGGTTAGTTAAAAATATAAAAAGAACAATAACAATGCTCTAGACCTCACGCAACACAAAGAAAGGCATTAAAAGTGTGTTTGTAAAATTAAGCATACTGAGGGCAATACTACAGTTAATACAAGAAAAACAACAGTAAAAATAGCACTGCAGATGACACCCAACACAACACAACACAACACAACACAACACACAACAACACAACACACCACAAAAGAACACAATTTAACACACCAAAACACAACACACCAATAGTAACACACAGCAATAATAACGCGAGGTATTTTCATCACCATCGAGCGGAAGTGACTGACGCTCACCTGGGAATGACCTCTAATTCTTACCCGAGTGAAGGACGACCACATTACACCTGTCAGCCCCGTGTGTGTGTGTGTGTGTGTGTGTGTGTGTGTGTGTGTGTGTGTGTGTGTGTGTGTGTGTGTGTGTGTGTGTGTGTGTGTGTGTGTGTGTGTGTGTGTGTGTGTGTGTGTTATATTTATTTACCTTTATTTCCCAGCCAGGTGTACTCAGGTAACTTCCTCCTTACCTTCCTGCAATAAAAAAAAAAAGAAAACATGAATCTTTATAAGTTGCACATTATTGTATATTCCTCATACAAATACCCTCAAAAACTCTCTACATGTACTTAAGGCATGACATATTCCCAGTATTTATTCGTGAATCGGTTTTCGTGTTAGCATAAATAGTAGGTAGGTAAGACATACGTGTGTTATTCCCTCACTTAATGCATTGGTACGGAGGTAAAGTCAGGTTTTACAAGTCGAAGTGATAAGTATGGTGCAGTGAACGTATTTTCTAAAGTATATGTACGTGAAAGGTGTTTTTCTTTATAGTAAAAACACTCTTTCACCTGATGTATCGGTAGGGAAGGACACTCATATACTCACAAACTGATATAGTGATAATGGTGCAGTTAAAACATATTCTACTATACGTACGTCAAATCAAATGGATATAAACTAATACAAACATTCGTCCACTTACTGTATTAGGGAAGAAACGTCTCTCCTACCACTAACAAGCCAGAGTGCAGTGCAAATAGTTTCTACTCTGGTATAAGTACGTGGAAGAATAATTTTTTCCTGAATACATATGAAAACAAACACGCCGCTTACAGTATTGGTAGGAGAGTAAACACAGACACTGACAAACTGAGGTGAGAAGTTAAATATGGGACGGAATAAATATTTTGTACTGTGCGTGAGTGAAAGGTGTGTTTTTCTTGGCGTACAGAGTGAAAGGCGCATTTTCCTCGGCGTGCAGGGCTACAATTTCAGCGACAGCAGGGAGTGAAATATTGAAACACGCGTAGTTTGTTTATTCGGCAGCAGACACACGTCGTTACTCGGGCTCCCTGTTGTCCTGTCTGAAGCATCGCGTATTTACACATACATTGCCACTCAAATATTTCCTGCACATTGAACCATTTGTATGTGGATGAAAATTTTATGACCACAATACTGACCACACAAACACACACGCACACTCACTCACACGCGCGCACAGCCATGCACAGCCACGCACAGTCACGCATATGCACGCACATATACACACATCGCATGCCCTCCCGATATTACTGAGAGCCTTGTCACATTTACACGGCTATGGACATTTATTTTATCGACACTACGGAAAGGAATGTCATTATATATACCATTTGCGTTCATTGGCATTGTGTTTGTCTGTGTGTGTGTGTGTGTGTGTGTGTGTGTGTGTGTGTGTGTGTGTGTGTGTGTGTGTGTGTGTGTGTGTGTGTGTGTGTGTGTGTGTGCGTGTGTGAGTGTGTGTGTGTGTCCTATAATTCACACTCGTTTCTTGCTTTATCCTCGTTTATTTACCTATAGTTTTTTTTTTCTTTTTTTACCTATCGCCATAATTTTTCCAGCTTTTTCTTCACCGATATAATTCTTCTCTTACAAATCACTATAATCCTGCCACCTTTTCCACCTATCATTTCTCACAAAAATACAATATCTTTACCTTTCTTCCACTCCTCCTTTAACGAGTCACCATAATTCTTCTTTTTCTTCACCAATCGTTTCTGGAAGCATACAATTTCCTAAGCACATAATCAACACTTTTTTTCTCTCCTTACATACAGTACATAAAAAAATCTCTACATCACAATCCTTCTAATTTTCCATATATTTTCCTTATCACCATTCCTCACAGTTCTTTTGTCACCATTCTCTCCTCTATTCCATCGTTGTTCACTTGTTCTCTAGATACAATTATTCATTCACGTAATATTACCATCAGTATCCTCTAATTCACTCATAATTGGCCACTTTTACTCTTTATCACCATTCCTACCCCTTTTATCACCAGTCTCTTTCCTCTATTCCATCTGTACCCACGCATCCTCTATTTGTTATTACTTATTCATGCACCACACTCCATCACTTGGAGGGCAGACGCAGGAACCATTAAGAGCGGCAGTGTGTGGTACAGAGCAGGATGAATACACCACTGGGACTCATGCTGTCAATATACGGCTTTTCAATACACTACTACTACACATTTGGGAAGCCAGGTAGTTTGTATCTCTAGCACGGAGTTTAGGGTGATTTTCTATTTGTCTTTCCTTTAATCCTGTCTTATGTAAAATTTACGTAAAACTGCGAATTGTTCTAGTGTTATATATATGAAATTGGTTCAGTTTTGTCTCTTTTTCTATGAAGCCGGGCAGTTTGTATCTATTGGAGACTCGACAGTGATGTTTTTTGTTTATCTTTTCTATATAAAGGACTTTTAAAGCTATGAAGTCTTTTGGTGAAGTCAAATATTTGGTGCTCCTACCAGAGATTGAAGTTAAAAAAATTTCCTCCCCCCTTTCCAAGATAAATAAAAAAAATGTTAAGCCAATAGTTTTCCTTTGCAACGAAGATAATGTGTAAAAATATATTCTAAACTTTTAGGAGTACCCAATTTTTGTTATCCTTTCGAGCAGGTGAACTTTGTAACATACTCCTTGCTAATATAAAATGCAATGTTTAATAGAGTATCAACATATTTCATACGGAGGAAGAAAACCCTCGTATTTTTCTCTCCCCATAACAGACAGCACATAGAGTTTAAACGTAAACAGAGCACGTTCTTGGTAAACTTTTGTATGTATCGCACGTCATATGCAAAGGTCAGTAAGCTAAGAACTATGCAGGTCTTAGAGAATGTCTAAGAATTTCCTATTATTAAAAGAGACTGAGGATAAGTTTACAAGAACAAATAAACTTATGGATAGAAGTGATAGGGATGAGAGGTGGGTGTCGTTTTACACAGAGACTGCAACTTGAGGGTCTGCTAACTTAATACAGTCCCTCTTAGTTCCTTAAGTCTTGACGTTCGTAAGTCTGCAACAGTAAAATAAATGAATAAGTAATTAGACAAGTAAACTAATACGAAGCTAATCAATAAACAAAAGAAAATTGATGAATAACAAATAAGATCAATAACCACTAAATAAAACAAACTACATAAGATAGCAGACACACTATGAAAAATCACCATTTTTGTGTAATAACGTGGGCAGGTAAAGTAAGACCCCCTTCTTCGCCTCCTTCAGGATAACGCTGGCTGGGAGGTTTCACGAACTCAATATTCACTACGGAGTTTTCCTGGGCGGCCTTGGGGACTTCACGGAGATCTTTCTTGGGCTGCTAGATAACTTCAGAGGATGCATGGATCAGGTAAGTGTGTGTGTGTGTGTGTGTGTGTGTGTGTGTGTGTGTGTGTGTGTGTGTGTGTGTGTGTGTGTGTGTGTGTGTGTGTGTGTGTGTGTGGGTGAGTGGGTGGGTGAGTGGGTAGGTGTGTGTGTAGGTTCCTTTTTCTTCCTTTCTTCTCCCCTCACGAATATTGCTCCGGTTATTTCCTCAGTATAAAGTATTGCCCTCCATCTATTCCTAAATGTGTGTGTGTGTGTGTGTGTGTGTGTGTGTGTGTGTGTGTGTGTGTGTGTGGATAAGCACCATCTTTCATCTTGTTTTCATGTTTCGCTCTTTTCCTTAACGATATTTTCTTCCTCCACGTCATCTCTCTTATGCTTCGCTTCTCTTCCCCCTCTTTTTTCTGTTTTTCCTTTGCCTGGGTTTCATTTCTATCACATTCACACATTCATATATCAGCTCTTTTTCTCACATTCCTGATCGACCATACACATTCAGGAATAAACTAATCCACGTACAATATTTATCCTCATCTAACTAATGCATCTTTATTTCCCTTAAAACAATGATCACCTGTTCATTAAATAGTCAGATAGATGGAAGGAACTATAATGGCTGTTTTCTTTTTCTTTTCTGCATCCTCACGCACCTCGGACTCTCAGTTACTCCTCTCACTTTTCTCTCACCTTTTTTTTTTTCCTCGCTATCTTTCAAGTTTTCTTCATATTCGTATGGACATTCAAGGTAACTTTAATGTCTGCTTAATTTTTTCTTTTCATTTTTTTTCCTTATTATTATTTACTCTAATTCCGTCTTTCACCTTTCTCTTATCTTATTTTCGTTTTACTTATCATCTGTAAATTTTCAGATCAATTAATCTACTTCCATATCTTCTTTTTACGTCTCTGATCTCTATTTCACATCTCACTTTCTCTCATCCACTCTCTCTCCATTAAGGAATTACTAAGTTTAACCCTTTCAGTACCATGATGAGTTTCCATATTCATTCAGCTTACTACTTCGTGATCTTATACAGCTTCAAAAACTTATGTGGGGATTGAAATGGTGAAGACTCTGACCATTAATCCTCTGACCTCAAAGACCCTTCCTAATGTAAGTAAAAGTATCTAATCATGCCCAAAAACTCGAGATTAAAATGCGTCCCAGTACTGAAAGGGTTAATAATAGAATCACACTTTTTATATCCTTGCCTCCCTATCACCTATTCCTTCCTCTCACCTCACGCTGAAGGCATTCGTATTTAAATGCTCCAGTTTCCTCTCACCTATTCCTCCCTTACATGTCTCAATCTCATCCAACTCTCTCTCTCTCTCTCTCCCCCGAAGGTCATGTACAACGGGATAGAAGTCCTGAGGGAAGCGAGGGAAGGAAACTCCAAAACCTCGGATGTGTACGGGGTGGAGTGGCAATGTTCGGAGGAGTTTGATGCCTCTCCAAGTGCTGCTATTAGTTTCGTGCAGCCGGGCGCCTACGTGGCCTTCCAGGAGTCCTACCCACGCACGGGAGGCTCCATCAGCATGCAGATCAAGACACAGAGTCAACACGCGCTTCTGCTGTACAACACGGGGCCGCCATCCAGGTGAGAAGAGGCCAGGTAGTGGGAAAGCCAATTGGTAAAAGTCAAGGTACATTCTGCATTCACTGTCTATGTATTCAGTGGTGTTCTTTTTCCTTTGCCTCTCTCTCTCTCTCTCTCTCTCTCTCTCTCTCTCTCTCTCTCTCTCTCTCTCTCTCTCTTGATCCTAAGCCCTCTGATATGTCAACAGTCTATCAGTTTTGTTTTTTTTCCTAATAGGTTAAGCAGATCAGAGGACTTAAATTGAGAGAAAATTGAAATGGAGTGCATAGAAATTCAAATTGTAATTGTCCTCAACTTTTCACCGCGATTGTACGAAATGGTTAAAACTTGCGCTGAGATATACAACAAGATCCAGCACGAAGAACAATGAAATCTGCATAAACTGATACAAAAAAATATAAGAATAGCTCTAGCACTTTCTGTCCCTAGTAATGGTTGAACGTGGTTGTAGAACAGGAACAAATGTCTTAAAATGGTTCGTAAAAAAAAGTGAAGCATGTTGAGTAGTGGGGAGAGTCTTAGTGAGAGTATTAGACAGGTAACAAACAAGAAGGGAAAAAATTGGATCCTGTTCTTGTTATTTGGTGTGTTCTCCTTATGTTGGCGCTTTGGAATGTTTGTAAGTTTGTAATTGTTGGTTGTGCCGTGTTTGTGTTCGTGTTTTGTTTGTATGCTATATTCAAAAGCTTTGGAATTTTTTTTTTTCTTTTTTTCCCTTTCGGAGTTCAGTTAGGAATTTTCAGTCAGTTGCCTTCGTAGTTCGATCTATAATACTGGTCATGTCTTTCCTCTAATGCGTGACTATCTTCTGAAAAACTCAAGAATACATTTTTGCACTTTAAATCATGAAAATAAAGCGAACAGGAACGCATATTTCAACTTTGAAAAGCAATATAAACAAGTTAGAGGAATATACAACAAAAAAATTTAAATAAAAAGAAACACACCAACACGCAGGGAAAAGGTGAACAACTCTATTCACTTCTAACATTTCAGCGAATTCTAGAGAGCACGATAGTCGAACAAATAGAGAAGTACATGAAGCGCCTCTGTTTCATAAAATGATTTCTCCTCGCAGTATTTGATTGCAATGTAAAAAGTGCGGTGTTTTAAAAGCGAGGCGAGAAGAGCAGGTGCTTTGCGTGAGTGTGAGGGAAGCGGACGGTTCAGGTGTGTGTGTGATCAAACCGGAGTGTTGCGTGAATCTTTTAACAAATCAAGCACCATAAGAACGTAAAAGACTTGGTGGTTTAATACTGGTTAGAAATGTACGTGTGTATGATAATGGATTGTGTTTCTTTTTGTGTGTGAGAATGAAGTGAGTGATTCAACATTGAGTGACTTTTAAACAAGTCAGACAAGAATAGATACATACATAAAGGATTTAGAGGTTTTATACTACGTAGAAATGTGTGTGTGTGTGTGTGTGTGTGTGTGTGTGTGTGTGTGTGTGTGTGTGTGTGTGTGTGTGTGTGTGTGTGTGTGTGTGTGTGTGTGTGTGTGTGTGTGTGTGTTTTACATAATGGATGATAATGCAAAGAATTCAATGAGTATATATGTGTGATAAAAGATAATGACAAGAAAATTCATGTTTTTTTTTATAAATGAAGGTATTAATAAAATATTACGAAAATCCTTGAAGAAAACGAGCGCAAT
>NC_059277.1:1902500-1957500 GCF_017591435.1 Portunus trituberculatus
TCCAGCACGGTGCCAATCAGTGACGGCATCTGGCACTCGGTGGAGGCTCACTTCCAGCCCACCTATATGGAGCTGAGCGTTGACGACCACATAGAAGACCAACCCACAGCCGTCGGGGAGAACAAGTACTTCGATCTGTCCGGCCTTCTGTTCATCGGCGGCGTGGAGGTCAACAAGAGAGCCAGAGCGGTGAACCAAGGCGCCAGGAACGGAGATAAGAGGTGGGTGATGAAAGGGAGAGTGTGTTTGATAGAGAAGCACGTATTCTCAAACACTTTTAGACTATTTCAAAAGGCTTTACACAAGTTTACGCAAGTCTTTAAGGTGTTTTTACTGTTCTAGAGACAGAGTGACAAGATTTCTACATTATTAACTGTAGAAACACTCTTGAAAACACCGCTAATCATCTTAGTGGCCTTGAAAAATAGTCGCGGTGGAGAACTAAGCATTTCTAAAACATGGGCTGTATTCAGAAAGGCTTTGCTCGGCACCACAACTACATTCAAAGGCCACAGAGATGATTAGTGGAGTTCTCAAGCGTGTTTGGGCTATTGACAAGGTAGAAGTCTTGTTAATATGTTGATAGAACTATAGAAATACACTTGGAATTCTGTGTAACTTCAACAAGAGTCTATTGAAATTAGTGGAGTTATGGTGCGCTGGTGCTTTAGAATAGGGTTCAGAGAGAGAGAGAGAGAGAGAGAGAGAGAGAGAGAGAGAGAGAGAGAGAGAGAGAGAGAGAGAGAGTAAATATAACGTGTACTAGGTTGAAATATAAAGTAACGGGGAATTAAGAAAAAAAACTGTTAATTATGTACCTGAGTGGATCAATGAAATAATCTCTCTCTCTCTCTCTCTCTCTCTCTCTCTCTCTCTCTCTCTCTCTCTCTCTCTCTCTCTCTCTCTCTCTCTCTCTCTCTCTCTCTCTCTCCAGTAAGGCCAGTGTTTCAAAAAAGTAAAGGCATTTTTATCTGCTTGTTCCCCAGCAAAGGTTAATCGTTATAAAGATTAGTGTATTTATTTGCATAAGCTCCTCTATTCATATTCTCTTTGATTGCTTGTATCCCCACACACACACACACACACACACACACACACACACACACACACACACACACACACACACACACATAACTCATACATTTTATCTCATACATATTCTCTCTCTCTCTCTCTCTCTCTCTCTCTCTCTCTCTCTCTCTCTCTCTCTCTCTCTCTCTCTCTCTCTCTCTCTCTCTCTCAATGCAATAAAAAATATAAACATTACATCTGATTTCTTTTTATTCTTTTATTCCTCGCTGGTATTCAAAACTGTAGCCTTCAGTCTTCACCTTGCCTCCTTTTACTTCCCTTATCAGAGCAGTCACCTGAGAACTCAAGGAAATAAAGGAAAAAAACTGAACTATCATTCCTCTCCCTTCCCTCCACGTAACTTCGAAAAAAAAGAGGCAAAACAAGACAAAACAACTACGACAACTTCATGTATCGTTTTTTTTTTTTTTTTTTGCCTTCCTATACTGGAAACTTCAACTTCCTCGCCTGTCATTCACACTATCACAAATATAAACAGCTTCTCTATTTTTTATTTGTAAAGGGGAACAACCGTGCTCGATGCTTTGCTCTTTATGTAAATGAGCTTACTTGGCTAACACTTCCAGCTACTGAATAATCGCATTACTACATTTTACCACCACTGTTAGTTACAAAAAAAAAGACCTTCATGGCATTCTCAATAATCCATCCCTTTTTCTGGCGAACTCTCAAATTGCCTTCCTGTTCTGTATATCTTCCTTCCTATGACTTAAACTCTATCAAAAAGGAGGTTTACAAGACATCCCCCATTTTAGCTAATCGTTTTTCTTAATCTCTGTCTCCTGTCGGATTTCTCTTCCTAACTGTTCAATATCCTTGACTAGTACCTGTGTTGTATAAAATTATAATACAAACCTAACATCGGCCAACTCTACATCTCCTTCAGCTTAGAGGGATGTATACAGCACCTGAAGGCCGGGGAGCGTCACCTTAGCATCAGGGAGGCCAGGGTGACGCAAGGGATCCAGGCGGAGTGTAAGTGGGCGTACCCTTGCCTTAAGAACCCCTGCGTGGACGGGAGTGTGTGCGTCCAGGAAGGCACTGACGGTTTTAAGTGCGAGTGTGACCTGGCTCTGTGTGTCCGCCAGAATTTCACCACAGCCTACAAAGTGTTCACCAAGACCACGCTGCCCTTCGACCTAGAGGTGAGTGAAGTGGTGACTGAGGAATATGAGTGATGTAATGACTAACTGGCTGACTGGTAGGATAAATAGATTGCATGGTTGATGACTGACTGAATGACTGACTGACTAACTGATATTCATGTGGTTCTAAGCGGATTCTGAATTGGTGAGTGACTGTATGCCTGACTGACTGACTGACTGAGGAACTGACTGGCAAATTGTATAACTGACTGACTGCCTGACTGTCTTTTCTGCGTACTGACTGTGTTAATGAAAATCCGATTCACCAACTGATTAAATGAGTTATTGATTGTTTGAGTGAGTGATTGAGTGAGTGAGTGAGTGAGTGAGTGAGTGAGTGACAAACTAGAAATCTAAGTGACTGACTGACACACTGAATAAATCAATCAATGAGGGAATGAATAAGTGAATGTTTTATAGAATACTTGAGTCATTGATTGGTAGAAAATGCAGTCACATAATTCAGAGAGTGCGTGAATGAATTAGAGAATGAATGAATCGAGAAGTTGATGAATGAATGAATGATTGAGTGAGAGTAAGTCTGTGAGGTGCCTCCTTTACTCGTACCATGAGTGATTAATGAGAGAGAGAGAGAGAGAGAGAGAGAGAGAGAGAGAGAGAGAGAGAGTGTTTGTGTTGGTAAATGTTGAATATTGATATGTTATTCTCTCTCTCTCTCTCTCTCTCTCTCTCTCTCTCTCTCTCTCTCTCTCTCTCACTACTGCCTTTCATTACAGCTGACCGATGCAGCTTTTATGTATTAAATCTGTTGATGAAAAAATGGCGACCGCCGATAAAGTAGAGCGAGCGATACTCCTCACTCACATCAACTAAATTTCCCTACTTTTTTTTAATCTCCCGTATTGTTTACATTAATTTTGGTCAGAGGCTTGTATGAATAAAACACACAGAAAAAAAAAATACAAAATGGCGCGCGTTCATCTCAGTGTGACGCGCAAAATAAGTTTAATTCAACGTAAAGTTTGCTAATTTGTAGTATTCGGCGTAACATAAAGGCATATTTGTTGTAACCTGTGGCTATTGCATTGTGTGTGTGCATGTATAAAACTAAACCTATGGGAGTTATTATACAAAAAGCCTACCTCTATTTGTTTTTTTTCTCTCGATTCATTTGTCTCGCAGGTTTATATAAGAAATGTTTGTCCTACCATTCAATTCATGGTTAAGACAAATGTACTTTCAAATATTCAAATTAAAAAATAGTTGAAGAAATGTTATATTCAATCACGCAGCTCATGGAAATTATAGAAGAAAGTATTAAATAATCATAGTATATATGGAAAATATAAAAAAAAACAAGTTTAAACGATTGTTCAACTTCAGAAAAATATAAGAAACACCTCTCTCTCTCTCTCTCTCTCTCTCTCTCTCTCTCTCTCTCTCTCTCTCTCTCTCTCTCTCTCTCTCTCTCTCTCTCTGCCCTACCTTACTTGAGCCACTTTCCTTAATCAATATATAATCTAACCTTTATCAAACCCCGCTCCGCACCTGCCCTACCTCGCCCGCTAATCACTTATTCCCTACGTAGTATAATCCATAAGTTACCTCACTCATTCGTAACTTTTCCCATAACTGCCCTGATGTACACGCACACTCACCCATGATTTGCCTAACATATCTATCGTGCTGTACCTTCGATATTGATTCAGAGTAATTTTTCTCTAATCACCGCTTTACTTCAATTCATGCGTGTTTTTTTTTTTACCTCATACTTGTGCAATTTACACCTGGGTTTAACTTTTATTGACCTATTTTGTGATTTATTTGAGAAGTGTGTCCCAGTTAAGCCTTTTTTCTTCTTAGCTTTATCCATCTCGGTCTCATTTCATGCTTATATTAATATGTAATTTGTATTTTCATGCCTTTAAATTTTTCTATCTTTTTTGCCCAATTTTACTCACTGTCCTTCACTTTCCTATACCTTTCTTGACTCTTTTTTAATTCACTTTACGATGTATCTCTTTTGATTATAATTCATTCTTCTTAGTCTGACATTACGTAACATTTTCCTTCATCAACTCTTCTCCTTGTCTAGCTCTATCAATAAATTCACACTAAGTAATCTAACTCAGTCTGATATCCACCACACCTGCCGTAGTTTTGTTCAATCGTTTCTTAACCTAATTTACAAAGTACCATAAGAACATTTTACCCAAAGTAGCCTTGCATTTTTTTTCTCACCAATTTGTTCTTTTTTTCTTAAGAGAATAACGATTATGTACCTGAGAAACTGGGCCAAACTGACTCTTCTTCCTTTAATTCTCCAAGTGTTGAATTATCTATGTATTTTTTTCCCCCTCTCACTAAACTTTTCTACTTTTCTTTCTACCGCTACCGTTCTGTGTCTGAGAACTGGACTAAACTGATTCCTATTCTTCCTATTAATGTGCAGGTGTTGAGTCTCACGCCGATGGAGGTGCAGGAAGGCGGCCAGGCGCTCATCACCTCAGACCACCTGCACCTCGTCCTCGATTATGAAAAGGTAGGGACGTGTGACTTACTAAGAAAACACAGCTGCTCTAACAGGAGTCTTATGGCTATTAGTTATTTCCATTCCTTTATTTTTTACAGTTATTTGAAACTCTTGTGGTTTTCCTAATTTTTGCCTTCCTCATATTTTTTTACATTAATTGCTGGAAAACCTGTGCATCTTAATATTCATTGTGTTCATAATCTTTCTTTTTTGTTAGTTATTTTCTTTCCTTTATTTTCTATAGTTATTTTTCTCGTATGAAACTCTTGTGGTTTGCCTAATTTTTGTCCTTCTTCATACCTTTTTATATTAAATATTGGAAAACATGTGTATTATAATATTCATTGTGTTTATAATCTTTTCTTTTCAGTATACATATATCTTTTTATTTTATAGGATGTGAAATTATGTGTGTGTTTGGAGGGGTGATGGTGTACATGTCTGTGTGTGTGGTGTGTGTGTGTGTGTGTGTGTGTGTGTGTGTGTGTGTTTGTCATCATTAGACCCAGGTAGAGTAGGGTAGGTCTCCCCGCCGTCTGTATATCACCTCCCCACCCCTTGTCTCACCTCCCCTCCCTCTGTATATCACCTCCCCAGCCCGTGTGTTTTAATCATTCAACCCACACTGAGCTCAACCACTGATTGTTCTACCGTTCTCTCTATTCAACATTCACTGTGGGATGGAGAGGAGAAGGGGCGGTGGAGGGAGGAGGTGTTCCAAGGGGAGGGGAGGTAGGGAATGTGTGTGTTCGTCAGTGTGTTTGACAGTTACGGTTTAAGTAATCCAGATGTACACGCAAAATTGGGATAAAATAAAGCAAAAAGTAAAAGCCAGTGGTAGTATTGTGTGTATTTTGGGAGGATAATGAATAGTGTGTGTGTGTGTGTGTGTGTGTGTGTGTGTGTGTGTGTGTGTGTGTGTGTGTGTGTGTGTGTGTGTGTGTGTGTGTGTGTGTGTGTGTGTGTGTTATTACTCTGTCACGATTTAGACATGTCCTGATAAAAGTCATGTTGTTGTTTCTAGTCTAAACACACACACACACACACACACACACACACACACACACACACACACACACACACACACACACACACACACACACACACATTATTCACTGACTACAACTTTATTTTGTACACTTAGTCATTTCCACATCGTCACATTAATTCTTCCCATTCTTCTTCTTTAATGACTTGCCAAAGAATTAACACTCATCCGAAACACGCGAGAGGGACAAGTTTACATCCATTAATTCACTTTTTAAATTTCTTTCTTCATTTTCTTTTCATTCCGTGGAGATGAAGCTGATAATGAACAAAGATACCAAGTTGTTTATGTTTTTTTCTTCTCTCTTTATCTATTTACATGCATCTCACATTCCTATCATACACCAAATTCTTCATTATTTAAACTCCTTGATGTTCTTTTAATTTTTTCTTTAAGTGATACATACTTTCTCTCTCTCTCTCTCTCTCTCTCTCTCTCTCTCTCTCTCTCTCTCTCTCTCTCTCTCTCTCTCTCTCTCCTATTTTCGTTCATTCACTCATCTACCTATCATATTCCACGCTAAATTATTTCCCAACCGTAATTTAATTCTCAACTTCTCTCCTCATCTTCATAAAGCTTCCATTTCCCTCCTTCACTCTTTTTCTCCACTATATCCTCTTACATCTCTACCTCATCACTATTACCGAGCACCGTTACCTTTACGTCCTCCTCTTCTTCCTGTTACTACTGCTACTACCACTACTACTACTTGTATTACTATCGCTGCTACAGACGGCTTCCTATCCACCTAAAATGCAGATGAGGTACTTCGTATTCTCAAAGTTATTACAGGAGGTACGCTTGCTACTGTTCTGCGGCGCTGTGTTGTGTTTGATCTGCTGTCTGTCCTTCCTCCGTCTTCTCTTCCTCTACTTCATCATCATAACGAATCTAATCTTGCCTCGGTCTTCTCTTTAACAGTACGGGGTGAGAGAGTCCGGGGTGCTATTCCACGTCATCACTCTCCCATCACGAGGCCACCTGGATGTCAAACTGTGGCGGAGACCCGAGGATAATACCTTCACCCTTCTCGATCTCAACAACGACGGAGTGACTTATGTCCATGACGGCTCCGAGACCACTGAGGATTCCGTGGTACTGGAGCTAGAACTTGTCACGCGGTCTGGTTACATCCTACCCTCGTATCTGCAGGTGTGTGTGTGTGTGTGTGTGTGTGTGTGTGTGTGTGTGTGTGTGTGTGTGTGTGTGTGTGTGTGTGTGTGTGTGTGTGTGTGTGTGTGTGTGTGTGTAAAGTAATGATTAGCCAGACTATATATTATGTTTCATCTGTTGATAGCTTTTGGTGCTTTTAATATGAAGTTTGCTATATATATACGGCTTCTTCGGGTAATATAACTGTGTGTGTGTGTGTGTGTGTGTGTGTGTGTGTGTGTGTGTGTGTGTGTGTGTGTGTGTGTGTGTGTGTGTGTGTGTGTGTGTGTGTGTGTGTGAGTAAACATACAACCCCACCCCAACATACACTAACTCTTAATTAACCATTTCCTCTCCACCCTTCCCTGTCGCCCCTTGTTTTCCCTCCTTTCCCTCCATTCCTTCTATTTTCTGTAACCTCCATTTCCTACGATACCCTTTCTGTTCTCCTTGGCTCACCTCCCCACTTTTCCTCCTTGTCTTGCCTCCTGTAACCTCCCTTTCCTTACCATACCTCTCTGTTCCCTTTACCTCACCTTCCCTTTTCCCCCTTGCCTTGTGTCCCTTCCCTACCCTTCCTCTGTTCCTCCGCCACTCCGCCAACAGTCCCGTCATAGATTTGTACTCCCAATTCGAGTCGTGTCCAGAAACGACCCTCCGAGACTGCAACTGCCGCCCGGGGAGGTGTTACGATTGGCGGCAGGAACCACGAGAACATTCACGCCGGAGCTTATTAACGTTCTGGACAGTGACACCGAGCCGGGCAAGCTAAGGTAATAGTGGTGGTAGTAGTAGTAGTGGTGGTAGTAGTAGTAGTAGTAGTAGTTGGTGGGGATATATTTTCGAAACGGCTTTTTTTTTAATCAGTTTTGTTCTTTTTGTGTTTTATATTCTGGACCTTACTTTTTTTTCCCCCATCTTGCCATTTTCTCCTATTTCTGTACTGTCACTAAATAGCCGTACCATCACGAGCAGCATAAGAGAATAGCTGTGATTTTCATGTTATTTTCAGCCTTTTATTTTTACTTTTTATTCAGGTAATCTCATCCTTTTTTCATAGTTCAATGTACAAGTGCGTTTTTTTTTTCTTTTTACTTTCGTTTTAGTGTATTGGATATGCATGGAGTTTGGTTTTCTGACAGGGCTTTTTGCTCTTTTGTTCAGAGAGAGAGAGAGAGAGAGAGAGAGAGAGAGAGAGAGAGAGAGAGAGAGAGAGAGAGAGAGAGAGAGAGAGAGAGAGAGAGAGAGAGAGAGAGAGAGAGAGAGAGAGAGAGAGAGAGAGAGAGAGAGATTAGCTAACCGACGAAACAAGTAATTTTATCTTTCTTGAGGACCATAAATTCGCCTTAACAGCATGAAAATCCTCTATACCGAGAGAGAGAGAGAGAGAGAGAGAGAGAGAGAGAGAGAGAGAAAAACTTTATTCACACAGCCATAATAGTCTGTACTTGAAAAAAATATATACACAAGTTACAGTAAGGCTAGAGAGAGAGAGAGAGAGAGAGAGAGAGAGAGAGAGAGAGAGAGAGAGAGAGAGAGAGAGAGAGAGAGAGAGAGAGAGAGAGAGAGAGAGAGAGAGAGAGAGAGAGAGAGAGAGAGAGAGAGAGAGAGAGAGAGAGAGAGAGAGAATTACACCACGGAACCTCACAAGAACAAGAGTTTAAGCGTATTATATGACAAAAGTAAGCTCCCACAAGGACAGTGAACGGTAAGCCACGGAAAACAACAAATAGAAAATCGATGTAATAAAACCATTCTTGGGTGCTGCAATCGTGAAAGTTTGGCCGGATGATGGAGCGGGAGTGTGTGCTGCCGAGGGACGTAGCGGCGTGATACCCAAGGGAGCAGAGGGTGTGTGGCGCCGTGGTGGTGGTAGTGGTGGTCGTGGCAGCGGGTGATATCCATAAAAACCGGGATTTGTGTATATATTGGTATCTGTGTATTGCATTAGATATTTATTCACTATTTTTTTTTCTATCGTTGTTGTTATGCTGACGATCTCTCTCTCTCTCTCTCTCTCTCTCTCTCTCTCTCTCTCTCTCTCTCTCTCTCTCTCTCTCTCTCTCTCTCTCTCGTATTTCTTTTATCTGTATCTACTGGTTGGGTTATCTATCATGTTAGGTTGTGTGGGAATAGGCGAGGTCTTGTTAGGTTAAGTTAAATTAAATAAGCTTAAGTTATGGTAGTTTAAGTCATGTTAGGTCAGATTAAGTCAGATTAGGTCAAGTTAAACCACGTGAAGTCAGTGTAAGTTAGGTTAAATTATTTTTCTTATATATAGCCGTTGTTTATTTTACGTTCAGATAGATTAGGTTAAGTTTCCGATAAGTATTTTTAACGTCAACACCTCCCAGGAGCCCGAGTGGTGTTGAGCAGGTGTGCCAAATGTCAGGTGTGCGCTGCATGAGTAGGGGCACTTCAGTCTGGTCTTCTTTCCGCCACGAGGACCAAACACTCTTTCGTTGCAGGATATCGGTCCTTAACCTGAAGGGGCCTGAGAACGGCTACATCCAGAGCTCACAGTCTCCGGGTGTCCCCATCCACACGTTCACGCTGGAGCAGGTGCAGCACGGCCTCGTCTCTTACGTGCATCGCGGCCCTTCCAACACCAAGATCGTGCTGCAGGTTTCGGACGGCATCGAGACGGGTGACCCTGTCATCTTACGCGTAGCGGCCTTCGAGCTACAAGTGTACCTGGTGAACAAGACGGGTCTCAGCATCACACACGGCAGCTGGGCCCTCATCACACCAGCCAACCTCTCCTACACCACCAACGCTCCCGAGCAGGACCTGGAGGTGTTTTTTGAGATCACTGGACAGCCTCGCTATGGCGCCGTGCAGAGACTCCGAGGTCCCGATCGCTGGGCGGACGTGGAACAGTTCAGCAGCCGCCAGCTTCAGAAGGGCAAGATCCGCTATGTGCACATCAACACGGAGCCGCACGAGGACGAGTTCAGGTTCAAGCTTTTCTGTGGAGATCAGAAGTTCCCAACAGAGTACACCTTCAGCATCACCTTTGTCTCCGTCACCGTAGACATTATCCGCAACGCCGAGCTGCTCATTGACAGGGTGCAGGAGAGCTTCATCTCCGAGGGCTTCCTCCAGAGTGAGACTCGCCCAGATCCCACGCCAAGCAGGGACATCATGTACAAGATCATCTCCCCGCCCATGTACGGCTCCATCTTCCTGAGCTCCGGGGACCTGACGCAGCACAAGCAGCTCAAGAAGGGCTCAAACTTCAGCCAGGAGGACGTGGCAAAAGGCAGAATTAAGTACAGACTGCACAGGAAGAGCTACTCCACCCTCCGCGACTCCTTCCAGTTCAAGGTGACGAGCAACGGCCGCGCCAGCACCGTGCACACCTTCAACATCCGCCACACGCCGCCGCCTGTGGACGCAGATATCGTGGTGGAGCGCATGGATATCAGGGAGGGCGGCACAGAGAAGATCACCGACAAGTACCTGAAGATTGAGGTGCAGAACATCAGGAACATCGTGTTTAACGTTACGGTGCCGCCCAAACACGGAGCCATCAACGTGGTGGACGAATCCATGGTCACCCGGCAAGACTCAACACCACCTTCTTCACTTCACACGAGATCAATTCCGGAACCGTATCTTACACACACGACGATTCAGAATCCACGAAGGATCGCTTCCACTTCGTAGCCCTTGCAGAAGACCCGCAGGTGGACTTCCAGTACGTGGGCGTGATGCACTTCCGCATTATCATGATCAACGACAACCACCCGCTGAGGACCATGGAAAAAGTGATCAACGTGGTGACAAACAGCGAGCGCGTCATCACCGCCAACGATCTGCGCTACGTGGACCCAGACATCGACACCCCCACCACTAGCATCCAGTACACGCGCAGCAAGATTCCCAACGGGGAGTTCTACCACGTGGAGGACAGGTCAGACCCAGTGTACCTGTTCACGCAGGAAGACATTGACCGCCGTCGCATTGTGTTCCGCCACGAGGGTCCCTCCTACGGCAAGTCAGTCATCTCGGTGACGGACGGCCAGCTGTCTTCCACGGGCATCCTGGAGGTGGTGGCGTCCGAGCCCTTCATCGAGATCGTCAACAACAGCGGCATCATAGTCCCCCGCGGACAGGAGGCTCCTATCTCCAACTACAACCTGAGCGTGGAGACCAACATGAACGCGTGGGGCGCCGCGATACTGTTCCGCGTCACCAAGCAGCCTCGCTACGGCCGCCTGGTGGGGCTGGGGTCACTGGAGCCCCGCAACACCTTCACGGAGGCGGACCTGCAGAACGGCCACCTGCGGTACGTCAACAAGGGCGACCCGAGCTTCAGGGACGAATTCCGCTTCCAGGCGAGGATCGGCGACACCACTACTGAGGGCATCTTTGAAGTGAAGGTGAGTGTACGTGTACGTTTACGTGTGTGTGTGTGTGTGTGTGTGTGTGTGTGTGTGTGTGTGTGTGTGTGTGTGTGTGTGTGTGTGTGTGTGTGTGTGTGTGTGTGTGTGTGTGTGTGTGTGTGTGTGTGTGTGTGTGTAATTCACCACCACGGTCGCCTGCTGGTCACCCAGCCAGTCTTCCCCATCACGGAGCGAGCTCAGAGCTCATTTACGTGTGTGTGTGTGTGTGTGTGTGTGTGTGTGTGTGTGTGTGTGTGTGTGTGTGTGTGTGTGTGTGTGTGTGTGTGTGTGTGTGTGTGTGTGTGTGTGTGTGTGTGTGTGTGTGTGTGTGTGTGTGTGTGTGTGTGTGTGTGTGTGTGTGTGTGTGTGTCCAGTCTATACATCTTCATCGATCTCAGGTAGGTAACACAACAGACAGCAAACAAGACAAAGACTATATCTATCAAAGCAAGGAGTGTCTATATTTAGGCTCACTCTTCCCAGTCAGCACATATCAACCTTACAGTAAAGGCACAAAAGAATCTAACAAAAATAATCCAACAGACACAATAAAGCAAAAAAATCACCCCAACACACAAACCACATGACACAAACACATCACAAGCTTCACCTCACCAAGCCTCACCTGTGCAACCTCCACGTGTCGCTAGGTGTACCCGGAGAGTTACTGGGAGCCTCTGGTCGTCCTAAACAACACGACGGCACGGGTAGAGGAGGGCGCCCGTGTGACTATCGACCAAGCAGTCCTGAACGTGATGCATCCCAACATAGCGCCGTCTGACATCACCTACGTCATCGTGCAGCGGCCCCAGAATGGCTACCTGTACATTGACCACAGCACGGCCGCCTCCGCCTCGTCCTCTTCCTCTCCGTCCTCGCCATCATCCAGTCATGAGTACGAGGATGAGGCGAGTCTGCTCAAACCCGAGGTGAGTGTGATTTCTCCAGGGTTTATTGGGGTTGTGGTTTCTGTGTAAGTCTGTTGTCTTTTTTCTATCATGAGGATGTTTTCTATTTTGATTTTTTTCTCCTAGTTGTCTTAGTCTTTTTTTTTTATCCTATTTGAAATTCACGATTATGTGTGTTCCTGTATTTCATTCTTTATATGATGTTATTTTCTACGTATCCTTTCTTTTGGATTAGAGTTAAAAGTTGGCATTCTGAGATATTAATTTTGCTCTCTTCCTCTGTGTGTGTGTGTGTGTGTGTGTGTGTGTGTGTGTGTGTGTGTGTGTGTGTGTGTGTGTGTGTGTGTGTGTGTGTGTGTGTGTGTGTGTGTGTGTGTGTGTGTGTGTGTGTGCTTGCGTGTGTACCCGCCAAACAGGTCAACGTGTTCGACCAGGCGCTGATCAACCAAGGTCGAGTCCATTATGTCGAGGTGGGAACGAACGTCACAAGCGATCACTTTGTATTTGACGTAACCAATGGGATCTCCAGCCTCTCCCGCCTCGTCTTCAACATCCAGGTTTGTTTCCAGGAAGGTTATGAGTGTGTAAGGTGAAGAGGGAGGTGAGAAGGGTGGTGGTGTGGCTGGTGAGTGTGTTGTGGTGATGGGAGGTGTTTCTAGGTGAGTTTTGGGTGTGTAAGGTGGCGAGGGAGTGTGAGAAGGTGGTGTGTGTGTGGGTGGTGGATGTGGGTAATGATGGAAGAAAGAAGAGGATAGTAAAGAGTCTCGCTGATTCGTAGCGGGTGTGGGTGATGAAGGAGATAGTAAGATAGGTAGATAAGGTAATGAGTGTTGGTGTGGAGGAAAAGAGACAGACACAACGGAAACGAAAGATTTGTAAACAAGGCAAGGTGAAAAGAAGGTAGGAGAGGAAGAAAGCAAGAGAACAGTTTTTAATATAGCAAAGCAATGGAAGAATAGTTGCACGTTAGACAAGATCATTAGAAAAGATGGTGGAAGGTGAAGGGAGGGAATAACTACTCGAATATGAAGAAATGACACGAGAAAGAAATATTGTAGATAGGATAAAGATGAAGAGGGAGAATGATAGAAGAAAATGAAAAGAGAAAAGGAAACAAAGAAGCAACAAGAAAAACAGAGCTGTAGAAAAGATAATATAAAAGATGGTGGAAAATAAAAGGGAAAGAAAACATAATGTAAATGAAGGAAAGGATGGGAAGAAATTTTATGTTCCCAAGTGGTGTCTGGCAGTGAGCAATTCCCCTCAAATTTACGGGGAAACGAGAGTGTGACTTTTTTCTGGTTACTTAAGATTAGGGACAGATCAGCCTGAATGGGAAGGAAGGCCTGTGTGGTCTCCCTTTGTATGTAAATCTATGCAAATTTCGAACAAAAACCAAGAGCTTAATCGAAAACTTTGTAACTTTAACGAGAACAATAAGAGATTTTTCCTGAATGTCTCTTTCTCTCCCTACCTGTCTGTCTGTTTGTTTGATTTTCTCTATCTCTGTTTGTCTGTCTGATTGTTTATCTGTCTGTCTATCTATCTATCAATCTATCTATCTACTACCTACCAGTCTATCTGACAATATATCTATCGCTTCATTTGTATATCTATGAATCAATTTATTCATCTATTTACCTATGTACCTACGGATCTACCTGTCAATATACCTATCTCTTTATCTATCTAACTATTTATCTATCTATTTATCATTCTATCCACATAACTTCATCTATCTATCTACCTATTTGCATGTCTACATCTATCATTTCATCCATACATTCTCCTCCCTACCTAACTATCCATCAACCTACCCATCTATCCACTGACCAATAACCATCATCCCTCTCCATCAAACAGGTGATTCCCAAGACGATCTACCTGTCGGCCGGGCTAATACAGGTGGACGAGGGGGCGCACACCACAGTCACCCCCTCCGTGGTCACCGTGTTGACTGACTACTACACAGACAAGATCCGACAGTACTTGGTGACAGTGCAGCCCTCGGCGGGTCAGCTCGAGCTCACCAGTAGGCGTGGGAGGAAGGTGGAGGCGTTCACACCGGAACAACTCAAGCAGGGACTCATTTCGGTAAGAAGGAAGAAATGGTGGTGGTGGTGGTGGTGGTGGTGGTGGTGGTGGTGGTGGTGGTGGTGGTGGTGGTGGTGGTGGTGCAGAAGGCAGAAGGAAGAAGATGATGATAAAAAAGGAAATGAAAAAAAAAGGAACAAGGATATGAGAGAAAAAGGAAAAAAAAAACTATTATAGGAAAGAAAATGAGGAGATATAAGGAAGGAAAATAAGAGGAAAGAGGAATATAAGGAAAAAACACAAAAATATAAAGGAAATGAGAATATGAAAGATAAAAAAGGAGAAAAAGAGGAGAGATATAAGGGGAAAATGGAGAAAATGATGAGAAAGAGCAGGGATTGGAAAGGAGAAAAACATCTAAAAGGATATGAGAGAAAAAGGAAAAAAAAACTATTATAGGAAAGAAAATGAGGAGAGATATAAGGAAGGAAAATAAGAGGATATGATAATATGAGAGATAGTGGAAACAATGAGGTCATAGTTTTAGTAGTAGCAGGAGGAGGAGGAGGAGGAGGAGGAGGAGGAGGAGGAGGAGGAGGAGGAGGAGGAGGAGGAGGAGGAGGAGGAGGAGGAGGAGGAGGAGGAGGAGGAGGAAGAGGAATAAAACAACGGGATGAAGATGGGCTAGATGATCTTGAGTAGTAGCACTATGGAAGAAATAAGTAGACGGACTCATGTAAAGCACACACACACACACACACACACACACACACACACACACACACACACACACACACACACACTGGCTAGGTTTTCTCCAGACAATCTCCCTTCATTTCTCTGCCGTAATCTGACAGGCGGTGGAGGAGGGGGCGTGTTTACAAAGCTGATTGAGTTGGTGTTGCCATGTGACTCTCGTGTGCCGCTGAGGTCGGATATTACACGTCCACCCGCAGCCAAGCAACGCTCAAATATCTCGCAAAAGGTTTAGTGTGTTCTCGACCCGGATGTAAGCGAAAAACAAAAGTGGATGGATTGGTGGAGGATATACAAACGTTCATTGCATCTATACTTTCTCCCGTCTATCTGTCTCTCGTAGCGTGCACTTTTGTTGCTTTGCTTTACACATGACGGTCTGGATCACGTTGCCTTTACCGAGTTATCTGATGATTGACACGTGAGAAAAGAGAGAGAAACAGGAAAAATGGTACACACTAAAAAAAAAGATAGACATATAGAGGGAAATGTAAATAATGTAAATGCTATGAACAGGAGACTGGCAGGTGAGGTAATGGAGAGGTAAAGGGAAGAATAGTACACGCCAAGATAGACAAATCGATGGAGGGAAATGTATTTGTAGTATAATAATGAATGAAACTCAAGGAAAGACAAAGAAAAATACTAGATGGTGGAAAAATGTGCATACAATAAACAGAAAAACAGATAAGAGGAAAGTAAGAATAAAGGGAAGACTGGAGCAAAGAAAACGTTATGATATAGATGCCAAATGTATTACTCGCCAGCTTCTGCATTTCAAGACATCTTAAATTCTGGATGATTTCTCTCTCTCTCTCTCTCTCTCTCTCTCTCTCTCTCTCTCTCTCTCTCTCTCTATCTATCTATCTATCTATCTATCTATCTATTTATCTATCTATCTATCTATCTATCTTTTCATGTAAGAGGGAAAGACAGGCAAAAGGCAACAAAAAATCTATCTCTCTATCTATCTATCTCTCCTATGTTTATCTATCTATCTATCTAGCTATCTATCTTTAATGGCCTTCTTTCTTCGTCTCCTTCAGTACGTGCACGATGACTCAGAACGACTCAAGGACACCTTCAGCCTCGTCGCCGTGTCAGGAGTCCGTCAGAGCGCCCCGGCCCAGGTGAACGTACAGGTGCGAGGCGTGAACGACGAGGCGCCCTTCGTCATCAACAATACTGGCATTACCTTATGGGAAGGCAACACCATCCTCATCACAAATTCCAACTTAGGTAAGTGTGTGTGTGTGTGTGTGTGTGTGTGTGTGTGTGTGTGTGTGTGTGTGTGTGTGTGTGTGTGTGTGTGTGTGTGTGTGTGTGTGAAACTTTAAACGCTTCCATTGTTTGATTCAAGGCACACCAGGATTTATTCAACATTCCCCTCTCTCACTCTTCCCAAAAATATTCAAGAGCTGAGCCCATCACAGACACACAGGTATCATCCCGTCCCCCTGCGAGGCAAAGCTGCTGGGGCTTGCTGCCAGGGCTGTGTGGTTTGGTGCTCTTAGGGAGTCATGGCACGGTTATGTAATATTTTGTGGCTTACCGTCATCTGTACCAACATGCCATTGTGTTCATAATGGTGCCTCCTCTCGGTCCTATTGTTTACTATTGTTTATGTTAATGGAATCGTCTTAGTTGTTTCCTGGTTTTCTTTCTGTGGCTTTCTATTCGCCTCATTGTTCATTCTTACACTCGACATGCGTGGACTCCCTGCGTGCACCTCACTCTGTTTCTTCCTGCCTCATATGACTCCCACATTTTCCAAAGAGAACCATCAAGTCAACTCTGATAGAGAAAAATGAAAACTGCATCTATTCTTTTCCTTTTTCGAAGTGGCAAGCGCACGCGAGTTTTCCCTGCACCTCCCCGGCCCTCTTGCGATACGTGAATAAGAAAAGGTGTTCTGTGTTATTCCGCAGCGGTGATGGACCCGGACACGCCCGCCGAGAACCTCAGCATCACAGTGGCTACACCTGATTCAGGCTTCCTCGCCCTAGCCTCCAACTTGAGCCACCCTGTGTCCTCCTTCACCCAGGCGGACGTGAACAACAAGCGCCTCTATTTCACCCACACAGGTAAGTTTCCGAGGCATTGCCGACAATGTAGTCACGGCACTGAGACTTCGCAAGTAGTTTTAATCTTGCACACCCTGAGTCTGTTTGCCTACTTAAATTATAGAGAATTTTCTTCTAGTCAGATACGTTAGAATCCTGATGCTAGATGTAGTTTTCCTTCCTGAATGATAAGTTTCGAGTTAAATGCTGAGTCCATGTTTCTTCAGCCTGTCGGGTGTGACGCTTACTGTGTGCTTGACACCTTTGCAGGCGGGCTGTCTGGAATGTTCCGGTGGGAGGCCAGCGACCAGGTTCACGGCACAGGCTCCCATGTGTTTACTGTGACGGCGCGGGAGCTTCACCTGCACCTGCGGCACAACAAACCCATGTGGGTGTTTCCCATGATGCAACAGACACTGTCCTCGGAGGTGCTGTTAACCCTCACCTCAGACTACGACCCGCGCCGCTCCGTCATGTACGTGGTGCGCCAGGCGCCCCTGCTCGGCCACTTACTTCTGGAGGGGCCCGGCGGTGTGCGCGTTCCTGTTGAGAACTTCACGCAGCGTCATATCAACGAGTCTCGCGTTATCTTCGAGCACACGAGTCCCTTCACTGAGCTCTCCGCCAGCGACATGTTTGTGTTTGATATAGAGACGCCCTTCGCTGAGCCGCTGCGTGACCAAGAGTTCCATCTGGAGATATCTGTAGCCAGTCCGCGCGGCGGAGGCCTGGAGAGGTATCTGGGCCTGGCACCGCTGGTCGTGGCAGAAGGTGGACAGGCAACGGTGCGGCCAGACAACTTAAATCTGTCGGCGGTGCTGGAGTTTATTGAAGGTTATCCAGCGGCCAGCAGTTCTGACCGGCCGCCGCCGCGCCTTATCACCACCGTCACTGCTGTCCCCACGCACGGAGTCTTCACACTTCGAAAGAGGAACCTCACCGAGGGATATACATTCACGGTGAGGGACATAGAAAAAGGACGCGTCCGGTACGAGCACGACCACAGCGACACGCTGCGGGACGCCATGGGCTTCACTGTGGCCCTGGCAGGCAATGGCTCATCCCCAGACGTGCTGCTATTCAACGGGTCCCTTAACGTTAGCGTGACCCCCGTGAACGACCAGCCGTTCACCTTGATAACCACCCCTCCCGTCATGAAAGTAGTGCACCGCCAGAACGCCGTCATCACCAACCACAGTCTGCTGACGACAGATCCCGACAACCCCCTAGCGAAATTGACTACGAGTTGATGAACACACCTGACCACGGCCGGCTCATCCTGGCGCACAACTACAGCGTGGCCGTGCAGTCCTTCACGCAGGAGGACATCAACGCGGGCCGCATCCTGTACGCGCACGACGGCACCAATGACTCAGACAGGTTTTATTTCAAGGTGTCTGACGGCAAGCACGAGCCTAAGTACACGGTTTTCACCATCGAGATCCAGCCGCTAACACTGACGCTGGTGAACCACACTGTGCTGCCACTGCGCCAGACCACCACCACCGCCTACCTCACGCCGCACCACCTCGCCGCGCACACCAACGGCAACCCAAACCACATCTTCTACAACGTCACTAGGCCCCCAAGGTTCGGACACCTGTACATGAACGACCAGGTGGTACACACGTTCGGCCAAGTGAACATAGACAAGGGTGAGATCCTGTACATGCAGGTAGAGATGACGGAGCCAGCAGATAACTTCCAAGTGGACATCTGGACCTGGGAGGCAACGGTCCCTGGAGTGGAGGTGCGGGTGGCGGTCTCGCCTCTGATAGAGTCCAACCCCATGACGGCGGTGGTGGGCGGCCGCACGCGCCTCACCCTGGAGCACCTGGACGCCTCCCAGTTGGCCACTGTCACCGGCAGCAGTCCGGTATTTAAAGTGAAGCGCAGGCCGCGCTTCGGCAGGATCAAGAAGGTGACTCGCCGCGTGCGCCGCTCAGGCCGCTCGCATGAGGTGCAGCAGTTCACACACGAGGAGCTGCGCGCCGGCGTAATTTATTACGTAGCCAGGAAGCTCAACCTGAAGGCAGAGGAGCCACTGCACGACGCCCTACACTACGTACTGCATGTGCCTGCGCCAGGCATCCAGCCAGCAGAGGGCACGCTGCGCCTAACACTGGTGGAGGCAGGGGCGGTGCTAAAGGAAGGAGCAGAGCCTCCCAGGCACCTTAGACCCGACTTGCCACCCTCTGTAAGGGGCAGCTCAGAGACAAGCAGTGCAGGCAACGGCAACTCCGAGCTCTTCCTGGGCATTCCCGAGGATTACCTGATGGTGGTGGTGGCGGGCGCCGTGGCCCTGGTGGCCATCGTGGCCATAGTGGTGGTGGCGCGCTTCGCCACAAGACGCCGACACTCCGACAAGAGACGTGACGTGGTGATGGATGCCGACGTGGCTTCGCTGCCTCCGCCGCTGCCTTCAGACTCGAGGCCAAACTCTTTCCTGACGGATGACATGTCCGAGTTGGAGTGTCGGCCCACCGACCTACCGTCCTCGCCGCGGCCCGGCCGCCACCTGCATCACCATCACCACAACGGTGGCAGCGGCAGCCTGGGCTTGGCTGCTCACCTCACCGATTCCGACGCCTCGTGGCCGCACGACATCTCCCGCGAGGTGTCGCCGGCCGTGCCGCAGTGCAAGGTATAGTTCCCTTTCCCTCTCGTCCTCTGCCTCACGGCCACTCATTATGTTTAGTTCACACTTTCCATCCAATCTTAAGTTTGGGTTAATGTTGTTCTCTGAGATTTTTAGATTATTTTTATCCCACTCTTGTAAAACTATTTTATTTGTAGATTTTTCAAAGAGACATAACTCCTCTCACTCCACTTAAGTTACACTTAATATAATTTTTTCCTCATTATTTCCCTTCCCATCCCTCGGCGGGCCAGGTGACGCCCCTCTGCACCGACACCGCCTCCCGCGACACGCCCTACGATCCCCACCTGGCCGGCTACCCGTACGGCATGGACACGCAGCAGGCGGAGGAGTGGGGTCTCTACGAGAAGCACCAGCCTAGAACCACCAACCCCATGCTCAGGAAGAACCAGTACTGGGTATAGAACCGGCTGAGGTGGGCGGCTCAGTCCCCCCCACCAGCAGCAGTGTTACCGCCACCACGGCCACCACGGCCACCGCGTACACCACGTACACCACCCTCACTCTCACCGCCACCGTCACTCTCATCACAGCAAGATGCTAAGCTAACACCCATCCCAACACCAGCACCAGTGCCATCACCGCCGCAGCCATCATCACCACCACTAAGCACTGAGCCATCGTCTTGCTCCCCGACACCATCACCACCATCACCACCGTCACCACCACCACTGCCAACACCACCCCCGCCACCATCACCACCACAGCCTCTCCCGGACATTATACAGAGCACAACGCTATGAGAGAACGAATCATTGTGGAAAAAAATAGCAAAAAAAAAAAAAAAAAAATGTTCGTAAGGTAAAATGAGAAACTTGTTCAGTGTTGGCGTCGTAAAGAGAAAGCTTAGCGCGCCGTGGCAGGTCTGAACACACTCCTCCAGGGACAGGCTGACTCAAGTTCCCTCGTAAAGAGTCGCGTGTCCCGAGACAATGGATTCGTGGCTCATAAGATATAATAAAAAAAAAAATCCTTAAGTGCCCTGAAAACTCCCTCCCGTTGCTTATGAGTGTTTTAGTGAGTGAGTGAGTGCGTGAGTGAGTGAAAGCGAGTGAGAGCCAGTCTTGAGGGAGATACTACTGGTTGTTAAACGTCACTAACACACACGCGCGTGCAAAAAGAAAGAAAGTGACTGAAAAAATGAGAGTAAATGTGACAGTGAAAAGATGATACTAGAGAAAAATAGAAAAAAAACAGGAAGTGAATGAGAAAAATAACGTGCAAAAGAACAAAAAAAAAAAATGTGATTAGAATGAATAATAAGGAAGGAATCAGAAACATTACTCAGTTAGTGTTGAGTGAGTTAAAGTTGCGAGTGTGTAAGTGAGTGAGTGAGTCAGCGAGTGAGAAAATCAAACTGGAAAGAATAATAAAAAAAAAAAAGTGCAATTAGAGAGAGCAGCGAGGAATGAACCAACGACCTTGACTCAGTTTGTGTCGAGCAAGAGTCAGTGAGAGTCAGTGAGAGTCAGTGAGAGTCGCGTTCCTCACAACTTGACTCATTAGCCGCTGTGACTCAAGGAAGTGGGGAAGAAAACCTACTCCTCACCATTGGCGCCTGAAGGAAACTCGTGGAGGCTTCGGGAAAATAGGAAGACGTTTTTTTCCCTATTATTTTTGCCGCTGCTAGTTGGGAATCACAATGACGTGTGTGTGTGTGTGTGTGTGTGTGTGTGTGTGTGTGTGTGTGTGTGTGTGTGTGTGTGTGTGTGTGTGTGTGTGTGTGTGTGTGTGTGTGTGTGTGTGTGGAGGAAAGAGGATGTGTAGGAATGAAGGGATGAAGGAGGAATTTTGAAAGGGGGAGAGGCAATCATACCTTTCCCTCCCCTTCTCTTCCCCCTTCTTCTCCCCTTCACCCATTCATTTCCCTCCATCCTCCAGCCTAACGCCGCCTCACAAATTTGGTCTTTAAGGTCCACAAAGCTTTTTTTTCCTGAATTATTGTTATTATCTCGGTTTGCCAATGAACCGAAGAATCATTTCCAGTTATGCCACGAAATTCTGATTCTCTATTTATACATTAAGGCGAGTTTCTTGTACATAAACCCCCTTTTAATTTAAGTCTAATTCCTAAGTTTTTTTTAAAGGATTGCACTGTAGTGGTAATGGAGGAGGTGTGCTGATTTTAAGGTTCGTGTCTCTTTATTTATGGTTTGGTTGAGTTTTGTCGTTTTTGTGTTGTACGTACAGGTGCTGGTGACCTGAAGGAACGCCAGGTCAGGTCAGGGAGGTCAGGCCACGTCATATTGCCTAAATGTTTCAGGGAAGGAATACTGTGTGTGTGTGTGTGTGTGTGTGTGTGTGTGTGTGTGTGTGTGTGTGTGTGTGTGTGTGTGTGTGTGTGTGTGTGTGTGTGTGTGTGTGTGTGTGTTACTTAATCTCTGAATAGAGACCAATTTATTGATATTTACTTAACTGCTTTTGCAATTACATACTTCAGTCTCTCTCTCTCTCTCTCTCTCTCTCTCTCTCTCTCTCTCTCTCTCTCTCTCTCTCTCTCTCTCTCTCTCTTTAAAGCTGGAAATGAAAATGAATGTGGCTGGAGTTGAAGTCTTTCTCTCATATTAAAGAAAATGAGAGGAAGACGATGAGTAAAAACAGACCACAATTAATTTTCGACATCAACAAATTCTCCTTTTCCAAATTAATTCCCTCCCTCGTATTGTATTCCTGAGTACTTCACGCTGGTAAAAATGGCAAGAGCACTTCCATTTCCTCCTCTTACTGGGTCGATTGAAGTACGTTTTCTAAGTTATTTTTGTAACGTTAGTATTCTTAGGTCTATATTCTCACCTGATTCACGTTCCGGCCAAAATTCCCACCCTTTACCTTTCCTTCGTTCCCATTTCCTTCCCTCCTTCTCTTCTACTTTTCTTTTCCCTTCGTTGCTGTCCCATCTTTTACAAATTTCCTAATCTAACCTAACCTAACCTAAACTAACTAAATTTAACCTTATCCATCAATGCCTTTTCTTTCCTTCTTTTTCCTTCTGTCTCTATTTCCTTTTTGGTGTTATCCCATTTTTTACACCTTCCTTAACCTAACTTAACCTAATCTAACTGAATCTAATCTTGTCCATCAATGCCTTGTCTTTCCTTCTTTTTCCTTCTTTCTCTATTTCCTTTTTGGTGTTATCCCATCTTTTACACCTTCCCTAACCTAACCTAACCTAACTAACTCTAACCTGCTCTATCTCTATGACTTTAATTTCTTTCAACGTGACCTAACCTAATCCAACCTATCTTCACTTCCCTTCTGTATCTTCTATCCTATTTTTCACTTTATTATCAAGTCCTCGCTTCATCTTTCTTCCCCCTCTTCATCACCTTATATTCCATCATCTCCTATTCCTTTATTTTCCCTTTCTTTCTCATTATCCTTTCTTTATCCTAACATTTTTATTTTCCTTGTACTATCTTTACTTCTTTTGTTTATTTTCTATCCCATTTTTCACTTTCCTTAATCAATTTCTCGCTTGCTCTTTCTTTTCCTCTTCGTCATCTTACATTCCATCCTTTCTTCCTTTATTTCCCTGTTTCCTCTATACCAACATTACTTCCCTTCTTTATCTTTTATCCAATTTTTCACTTTCTTCTACTATCAATTCCTAGCTTCCCTTTATCTCCTTCTTTATCACCTTACCATCATTTCCTCTTCCTTTTATTTCCTGTTCCTTCTTACTATCCTTTCTTTATTCTAACATATTCCTATTTTTCCTCTGTACTATATCCTATCACCATCCCTTTCAATCACATCCTCGCTACTTTTTTTAACCTTCCCTTCCCTTTGATTTAAAACATGCTGTGTGATGCAACATGAGCTGAATATAACCTAAGTTGCCCTGAAAGAAAACCATCACACACTATCTATCTCCTAGTTTCTTTCACATTTCTCTTCGCATGATCTTTCTTTCCCTTTATCTTTTACTTATCTACTATTATCCCAATTCTACTATCAAGATTCAAGAAAACCATCACCCTATCTATCCTCTAGCTGAGTCACCTTGAGTCATTGTGTCACTCTCATGTCGTCCTCTGAGTCCTAATAAGTCAGTTTTACCTTTATAAAGTTGCCCTAAGTCCTCCCTCAATTCCTTATCCCTTTGATCTTTATGGAAGTCAGCCCCAAGTCCGCTCCCTCGTCATATGAACATTGTGATTTGACCCTTAAGTGCATTATGTACAGATACTTGTATACTCGTACACTTAGTTCCGTACACAGAGAAGGGAGTATATGAAGGAGTAATCACTAGTAGGACGGCAACGTGTATAGACGGCGAGGAGCACACACACACACACACACACACACACACACACACACACACACACACACACACACACACACACACACAGGGAAAGGAAGAATACACAAACAGTAAAAGAATAAGGATATCACACACACACACACACACACACACACACACACACACACACACACACACACACACTCAGTACGTACGTATTGTCGTGCATAATGGCGACAATAGTGAACACTGGTAACTAATAGTGATAATAATGGGAAGCAGCACAGTGAGGTGGAGTTACTATAGATGTTTATCCTATTTACTCACGTTAGCACAAAGGATCACTGGATGGTAGGACACGGACCAATAATATTTTCGTACTTAGGTTACGGATTTGATGAGACTCGTGGTAGGACGGAAGAATTACATGATGTGTCTGTGGGAATTAGTTACTGGGAAAAGAAGTTAACCTGCCTCATCTGGGAGTCTTAAACCTGTGGAAAGGAGGAGGATTTACCTGTTAGTCTATTCTACCTGTCCGTTCTTTTTGTTTACTCGTGAAAGGGGAGAAAAAGAGTTTATTGATCATTCTATCTCATCTGTATTCTTATTCATGCATACTTAAAACGAAGTGGAAGAAGAGGAGGAGCTGCCTGTTATCCTATTTCTCCTGAAGATCCTTTCATACGCACATAAGGAAGTCGGCAAAAAAAAAAATTATTCATGATATTTCCATAGTTGTATACTTTTTATATTCTTCACGAGAGTAAAAAGAAGTGGGTTTATCTATCATTCTACAACACCTGTTTTTTTTATTACACATGCTTCATTTCTCTATCTACACTCTTTTTCATGCCCTGTTTTTCAGCAACCTGGGTAACTAATAAGGTAACTCTCATATTCTTAATTAATTGATGAGGTCTAAAGTTCAGTAAAAAAATGATTGGGAGCTACTTAGAAAAGCTTTGACTTAATAGTAAGACTTCCTGCTTCATTTATTTTTTGTTCGATTGCTTCTACAAGGTTCCTTCTCTTTTGTAGCTTTCATTTAGATACTCTTCTACCAAAAATAATGATTTACCATATCAGTTAAGAAAGTGTAAGATTTCTTTGCTTTCCTTTTTATGATTCCACCTTTTATAGCACTTTCTTGTGTCACTCCCTATATTTTGCTTATTTCCACGTCCCAAAAAAATATGAAATATCAACCTTCAGAAAAGAACATAATATAAATCTTACTTTTCCTTTTGTAAACCGGTTCCATTCACAAGTCTCCTTAAATAACTCCGGACTGCGCTTCTCTTTTCATGTCTCCAAATGTGTTTTATGTGTCACGAAAAGCTCCAGGGTCGTCATGACCTGAGAGATATTGGAAAATGATCTCTCAGTGATCTTAGGTTACAATGGTGTTTGTCAATTACTGGGAATGTCTGAAAGTTATCTAAGCCTGGAAAAGTTAGCCAATGAAAAAGTTAAGTCATTATGTTCTAATATGACACAGGTATGTTTAAAAAGTTACTTGGAGGTTTTACAGAAGTTTCTGGATAATTATAGGTTATTATACTTGTCCCTCACTCACCTCTCCTCACGTTACCTGTGTCCATAAATTAGACAAGATGTTAAATTAATGCTACCTCATCAGAACCGAATAAGAATTACTGAAAAGCTCTCAAATTACTTACATCGCTTTCAAATCAGCAGAATTCAAGCCAGCCAAAATATATATTCATCTAGAACTTCCTTCCACGTTACCTGTATCATATTTAAATTAGTGTTAGAATGTCATCGTATCAGAGCCTCGGTAAAGTCAAGCTATGGTTACCTGAAGCTTCTCAAGTTACCTGAAAAATCTTGCGTCCTTATTTTCGTGACCTCGAGAATGTAAAAGATTTATCTCCACATTTTCTTTTCCACACTCTCTCATCGTCCACCTACTTCTCTTTCCTCCTTTTCTTCGTGCATTCTTCTCTTCCCTTTTGCCCTTCATCTCCTTCCCACCCAATTTCCCTTCCTCATCTTTTCCCTTCTTTCTTCTCCTTCTATTTCCTCTTCATGTCTCTCCCACGCCTTCTGCTTCTCCTTACCAGTACCTTTCTTTCTGCAGTTCATTCTTCTGACCTCCAAGCGCCGCCTCCTCTTATTCTCTCTCTCTCTCTCTCTCTCTCTCTCTCTCTCTCTCTCTCTCTCTCTCTCTCTCTCTCTCTCTCTCTGTCTTCCTCCTTCTCCCCTCCCTGAGCCGTCTTTCTCTCTCCTCTCTCTCTGCTTTTCTTCACCAGTACCTTTTCTTCTCCTGCATGCAATTCATTCCTTTGAGCTGCAATGCCACTTACTTCTCTCTCTCTTTCTCTCTCTCTCTCTCTCTCTCTCTCTCTCTCTCTCTCTCTCTCTCTCTCTCTCTCTCTCTGAAGCACCCGAGTTACTATGCAAATCTCTTCGTGACAAGCAGAAGCAGAGTGCCAAAAACGGGACACACAAGAAGGGAAACGTCTCGGACCGCGACTCGCAAAGGGAAAAGATAATAACACTCTTCTTCAGGTAGCATTGTCGTAAAAGAGTAATTTTTCCCCCTCGGGTCTTCATTAATTTCTAAGTAGCTTTTAGTCCTTTTTCCCTTCTCTCTCTCTCTCTCTCTCTCTCTCTCTCTCTCTCTCTCTCTCTCTCTCTCTCTCTCTCTCTCTCTCTCTCTTCACGTATTTTTCTATTCTCAAAGTTCCGGTAAGAAGAAAACGCGAAAAACATGGCAAGGGAGAGGAAATGGAGGATTGGAAAATTTATATGAATTGAGGAAAGTCAAAATGTTTCCCTTTTGTTCCTCAGGTGTTTGGTTTCAAAGGTAAATCAAGCAAATGAGTAAAGGACGAAAAATGTATCAAGGGAAGGTAACGAGGAGCTGAAAAAACTGATAAAAATGGAAGATAAAACTTTTTCCCTTTGATCCCAAGGTGTTTGCTTTTAGACGTGAATAAAATTAAGAGATGAATAAAAACATGAACTTCATCACAAGAAAATGAAAAGAAAAGCTAGATTGAAAAAGGTTTTGATGAGAATTAGTGACAACTGTTTTTTTTTTTTTTTTTTGTTGTATTAATGTTTGTTGAATTAGATAAAAAACACCTATTGAAAATAAAAATCAATGAAAAATATAAGAATGGAAATGTATACAGAAATAAAACCAGCTAAAATTAAATGATGGTGATAAGAATTAGTGATAAGATTCTCTCCTTTTCGTTTCTCAGGACGTCCACTTCAAAAGAGCTAAACAGTGACAAAAAAGGTCAAAAAATATAGACATGCATCAAAGGAAGAGCAAAAGGTTAAACATCACAAATTACAGACAAACTTTTCTCTTTTATTCTTTTTCCGTGACTTCGCTTTTTCTCATCACGATTTTTTTTTTGTCACGCGAATCAGACATTTTTTTTTTTACATATGCAGGCTCTCTCTCTCTCTCTCTCTCTCTCTCTCTCTCTCTCTCTCTCTCTCTCTCTCTCTCTCTCTCTCTCTCTCTCTCTCTCAAAACTCTTCCTAGTATTTTTTTTTTCGTTTTCATTTTTAATTATTTTTCCTTTCCTAACTTAATTTCCCCTACTCCCTTTCCTGTCATTCCTCCTCCTCCTCCTCCTCCTCCTCCTCCTCCTCCTCCTCCTCCTCCTCCTCCTCCTCCTCCTAAGGTTTACTCACAAAAGGCATGGCAGTTAGGAAAGGGAGGGAAAGAGTGAAGGAGGAAGGAGAGAAGGAAAGAAGGAAGGCGAGAAGGAGGAGGGTTAGAGAACAAGAGATAGGCAAAGGCAAAGAAAATAGGAAGGAAATAAGTGCAGGGAAAGAACGAAGAACAAAATGTAAGGGAAGAGAAGATAAGCAAGGGGTGCTAAAGGAAAAAAATAAAAAGGAAGAGGCAGGAAAAAAAAGATAGAGGAAATAGAAGAGGGTAGAAAGAAAAGAAAAAGAAATTGTGGCTTGATGGAAAAACGTGTGTGTGTGTGTGTGTGTGTGTGTGTGTGTGTGTGTGTGTGTGTGTGTGTGTGTGTGTGTGTGTGTGTGTGTGTGTGTGTGTGTGTGTGAGCATGGTCTTCCGTCTCAGTTACTTACATCCGAGAATATCCACTGTGTACATACAACTATACATAATAATATAGGAAATACAGAAGAAGAAAAAAAATAAAATGAAATAAAATATAAAGACTAAGTTATTTTGCCATGAGAACACCGTTTGTAATTGTACAGTTTAGTGCCAAAGAATTTATACATATATATATAGTTTTTAATAAAAGGACAAATGATGAGAGAGTTTTATTCCAACTTCCCATTGTGAAAAAAAATAACACTGACCAAACCAAAGATAAAAAATGGAATACAAATAATATAACTTCTTAAGATTTTTCTTCTATTACTACTACTACTACTACTACTACTACTACTACTACTACTACTACTACTAATAATAATAATAATAATAATAATAATAATAATAATAATAATAATAATAATAATAATAATAACAAAAACAACAATACCAACAATACTAGAAAATATACTAAGAACATGAACCAGAAAAAGAAGAAAAAGAACAAGAAAACAAGAACAAAAATATGAACAAGAAGAACACAAACAAGACAATAATGACAATAACGATGACGACGAAACAAAGAGAAAATGAAATAAAAAAGAAGAATACATCAAATAATTCACAGGTAAAAAAAAAAAAAAAAAGAGACAGAAGAAAGAATAGACGGGAAGACGAACACACCTCATATATTACTTAGGCAATCACATACGACAATGCAACGGTAAATAAACGGTAAGTAGCAGGGAATATAAACATCTCTCTCTCTCTCTCTCTCTCTCTCTCTCTCTCTCTCTCTCTCTCTCTCTCTCTGATAAGAATCTCTACAAGGTTTGTGGGGCAGAGAGGGAAAGAAAAGGAAGGGAGAAAGAAAACAGCATCGCAGATTTAACTTATTCACTCTCCTGTTATAAATCAGAATACAGAAAATGTTTATGACAGATGAGAGGATTAAAAAGGACAGTTAATCCCTTCAATAATAAGACTCTTGTTTACTTTGAGTTTTGGATACGATTAGACGATTTTGTTTACATTGGGAAGGGTCTATGGAGGTGAGAAGATTAACGGCCTGAGTCTTCACTATTCAATCTTCACATAAGTTTCTGAAGCTGTATCATATCGCCAAGTAGTAAGCAGAATGAATACGAAAACGCGTCCTGGTACTGAAGGGGTTAAATTAAGGCAAAGGATATGATTGAATGATTAACTGATATAAAAAAAAAAATGTCTCGGATGAAGAAAGAGAGATAAAATTGCATAAAGGAAAAAAGAAGGAGAAAACAGGAAGAGAAGGGAGGAAGTAAGAGAGGTAAAAAGAGGAGGAATGAAATAAAAGAAAGGAACGAAGAAAGAAAGACTGATATGAAGAGAAGAAATAGATGGAATACTGAAGGAAAAATAATATCAGAGGAAAATATACAAGTTAGGGGATACACAGGAAAGAAAATGAAGGAATATATGAAAGGACAAAGAACAAGGGCTAAAAGGAACGGAAGTAAGGAGAGTAATGGAAGAAGGAAGTGAGGAGAAAGGGGTAGAAAGATGGTGGTAATGAGAAGAGGAAGTAGAGAAACTATGGAAGGAGAAAGAACAGGAAGGACGAGAGATAAACAAAGAAGAAAGAGTGAAAGGAGATGGAAGAAAAGAATTAGAAAGAGAAAAAAAAACGCACGAGGAATATTGCAGTGTGGAGGAACAAAAACAACAACACCAGCAACAACATCAACAACAAATGCAGAAGAAAAGAAAAGAGGACGTTGCAAAAAAAAAAAAAAATGGTAGAGAAAAAAGTAGAAAAAGAGAACCGAGAGAAAGAGAAAAAATACAATGAAAAAGAAGCAAGAGACGGTAGAAATTAAAGGAAGGAGAGCAGAAGAAATTGAAGGAGGGAGGATAGAGGCAAGAAGGGAACACAAGGAGCGACCCAGAGAAAGGAAACAGCGGTAAGAGAACGGAAAGAGTGAAGGAAACGACAATATTGGATGAGAGAGAGAGAGAGAGAGAGAGAGAGAGAGAGAGAGAATGAGAAACATAACGGAAAAGTACAAATTGGAATGAAAATACAAAATAAAACAGAGAAAACAGAAACGAAAATAACACAAAAGTCGAAGAGGGAAAAGGTAGTGGCGGTGGTGGTAGTGGTGGTGGTGGTGGTGGTGGTGGTGGTGGTGGTGGTGGTGGTGGTGGTGGTGGTGGTGGTGGTGGTAGAAGGGAGGACAATAGAGAGGAAACTAGTACTAAAGAAATTGGACCCAAGGACTAAAATTATGTCTGAAAGGAGAATAATACAAAGAAATAAAATTCATGTTATTATAAGAGAGAAGGAGGAGGAGGAGGAGGAGGAGGAGGAGGAGGAGGAGGAGGAGGAGGAGGAGGAGGAGGAGGAGGAGGAGGAAAAAGAGGACAAGGAGGACAAAAAGAACAATGAAAAAACAAGAAGTACGAGAGAGAGAGAGAGAGAGAGAGAGAGAGAGAGAGAGAGAGAGAGAGAGAGAGAGAGAGAGAGAGAGAGAGAGAGAGAGAGAGAGAGAGAGAGAGAAAGGTACATAACTGCTTAAATCCCCGAGATGGAATACAATTAACAAGAGGAATGGCGCAATACCACCTCGCTCATCCGTCTCTTATATTTACTTGCCCCCCTTCGTCAGACAGCTCTTGCAGGGGAGACCTCACCTGCAGTAACTCTCCGCACACCTTCCTTATCCCGCTCAGGCTAATATCTCAGCTTCACGTGGCCCAGGTGAGCATTAAACACTTCGCCTCTCCGCCAATTTACAACGACTGAAAAGCTACGTGAAATACGGACAAAGTACGCATTAATGATTCGTGAAATGTTGTCTCCGTTAATTTTTGTGTGAGTTCCTCGTCATTTTGTTGAAAGAAAATGGGTTTGATTTATAGTATACTGATGCCATGTAGCGGCGAGATGCGAAGGAAATTTTTGTGTTTTGGGGCAATTTATTAGTGAAATCAAAAGAAAACGGGGTTATTTTTTGAGCAATGAGGGCATTAAACGACAAAATTTAAAGAGCACGGATTTGTTTTAGAGTAATGAGGACATCTGGCGGTCAAATTCAAGGAAAATATACCTGCTTTAAAGAATTGCGGCCATTTAACGACGAGAGGCGGAGAAAATGGACTCGCTTCTGTAGTGGTAAAGTTATCGAGCTAAAAAAAATCAAGGGAAGTTATTTTGATTTGGAATAATAGTTTGAAGGTGCAATGAAAGTTAGCCGAGTAGAAAGTAGCAATACCATCTAGCTGCGAGGATAAGAAACTGGAATAATGAGTACGAAATCTATCTTGAGACGAACGGCCGAAGAAAAAAAAAGACACGTATAAGGAGGAGCAATGCCATGTAGGAGATCAAGAAAACTGGCTCGTGTGTAGAGTAGAGAAACAATTTATCCCTTTTTCTTTGGCTAACTCTCTCGAACCTACAAGGCGACTGGCAACTAAGTGGTCCTTTTTTTTATTTTAGTTTTTATTTCACCTTTGGCCAGCTTTACCATCTCACATAAAAATATCTATGTGAGGACTGCAAATGTTTAGATGATGTCTTTGGAGTTTCTGATTCTTTTGTCTTTATACATATTGTAGTTAGAAATTACTAAATAATCAGGGAAAAATGCGTATATTTAGCATTTTCACAGTTTCGTTTCTTTCACGTAATTATCGTCAGTAAATAACTCAATGGCGATAAAACAAAATTAATCTCCTTGATATCAAAATTAATCTCGTTGATATGACTCGTAGGAAAAAAAATATATTACTATTCGAGGACGCATAAAGAGAGATTCAAAAGGATTTAGTTTTCACGTACACGTTGTCGCCAGGAAATAACTCTTTGGCCACAAAATAATATGTTTTGACCTTTTCACCGCCGCTTTTGTCCGTTGTTAACATTCAGACCACTAGAAAAATTCGTTTGCATGGACACAAAAATGAAAAGAGAGAGAGAGAGAGCAGGAAGTTAGTTTTATCTTTTGTAGTCTACAGACCAATTTAGGAGAATGTGATGCGAAAATAAGACTGCAAAAAGCTGTGGGTGATTATAGGAAACGAAAATAAAGACCAGCAGAGAAAAATATTTGTTTCATAAGCCAAAAAAATATCCACAGACGCTTGATTAAAGAAAACGTGACATACTTTTATTTTCATTATAATTTTGGCACCAGTAAATGACTCGTGGGACAAAAATCATGTGTTTTAAGTTGGTTAATACGCGGAAAATTATTCATGGAGGCGGAATATTGCTTGTATATTGCTTGTAAATAAAAGGTGAAGGCATGGGCGCCCACCGACTAGGCGAGACCGGTGAAGGGAGGACGACGGCACATACATGCACAGGAGTCTGAATATTCCTTTGTGTTGGTTTTTATTCCTTTATTGCACTGCTTTGTTGTTGTTTGTTTTTTTCCCCTTCGTTTCTGGTCACGCCGCTGTGGTGCTTCTGTTCGCCCTGTTCTGCTGCGTCACTTTTTGCGTCACTGTTATTGTTATTTTTCTTTTTTTTTCTCTTTATTCAGCTTTGTTTGGCTTTCTTTTGTTTTGCTTTGTTTTGCTTCTCTTGCGTTGTTTTCTTTCTCTTTTTCAATTGGCAGTGATCTAGACGTTATACTCCACACACACACACACACACACACACACTGTACACTATGAGTAACGTACACATCATTCTCCTACAATATCGCAATTTATCTAAAAAAAAAAAAATTCAAAAAGGTAAATAAAAAAAACAAAATATTTAATGACTGGACCTGGGAACACATGATTTTCTTAATGGTTGCCGGAACTCGTGTGTGTGTGTGTGTGTGTGTGTGTGTGTGTGTGTGTGTGTGTGTGTGTGTGTGTGTGTGTGTGTGTGTGTGTGTGTGTGTGTGTGTGTGTGTGTGTGTGTGTGTGTGTGTCGTCATATCATACAGTACATTTTTTCCCCCTTCTCTCTCTCTCTCTCTCTCTCTCTCTCTCTCTCTCTCTCTCTCTCTCTCTCTCTCTCTCTCTCTCTTGTACCTAAAATCTATCGAACGGTCAATTTTGCTTCTATACATTAAATATTTACGAATATAAAGGTAAAGAGTGTGACCGTAAGAGAAGCTTAGGAAAGGCAATAACCTAATAAATGTTAAAACTATATCTAGAATTACAACTAAGGCTATACTACTACAACTACTACTACTACTACTACTACTAATAATAATAATAATAATAATAATAATAATAATAATGATAATAATAATACCGTTTTTCACATTTTTCTTATTTTTTTCTTATGCTTGGTATTCCTTATCAAATTACTACCACCACCATCACCACCACCACCACCACTACCACCACCACCACAAACATCACCACCACCGCTAAAACTCCACACAAAAAACCCATTATGAGAGTGCGTGCATGCGTGTGTGGGTGGATGTGTCGGAGTAACAAAGGGGTAAGGGTATAGAGAGAGAGAGAGAGAGAGAGAGAGAGAGAGAGAGAGAGAGAGAGAGAGAGAGAGAGAGAGAGAGAGAGAGAGAGAGAGAGAGAGAGAGAGAGAGAGAGAGAGAGGTATAGGGGAAGTAGGAGCCTGCAGGAAAATTAAATGGAGCAACGTGTCTGGCCGGCGCTGTAAACATTAGTATTCTCCTCCCCGGCGGCTGAAATTAACCCATTAACACCAGGACGTGGGGCCGCGGCGACGCATACATTAGACTGAAGGCGACCTGGATTGTTCCGCCCAAGCCTTGCCCTGCGGGACGCCACACGATCCACCAATACCACCACCACCACTAACACCACTAACATCACCACCTTCCTTGCTCTTCTTCTCTTGCTCTCTTGTTTCTCGTCTCCTTGTTCTTCTCTTCTGTTCCTTTTCTCCTTTTCTTCTTTCTTCTTGTTATTCCCTTATTTCACTTCCTCTCTCGTTTTCTTTTTGCTTATTTTCGTTTTCTATTTCTCGTTTTCTTATCCTTGTTCTTCGGTTTCTTTTCTCTTTCCCTCTTGTGTTCATATTCCTCTCTTCTCTCTTCTTCGCTTCTTCTCCTTCTCTCTTCTCCTGTTTTTCATTCTATTTTTCATCTTTTTCTTTCCCTTTTTCTTTTTCTTCATTTTCTTCTTCTCCTCCTCCTCCTCCTCCTCCTCCTCCTCCTCCTCCTCCTCCTCCTCCTCCTCCTCCTCCTCCTCCTCCTCCTCCTCCTCCTCCTCCTCCTCTTCCTTCTTCTTTTCCTTCTTCTCCTTCTCTTCCTCCTCCTCCTCCTCCTCCTCCTCCTCCTCCTCCTCCTCCTCCTCCTCCTCCTCCTTTAGTGTTTCCAGTAACGTCACTCTCTCCACTGGGCCATGGGAACACACACGCTCGCACACACACACACAAAAAAAAAATACTTACTGGAAGGCAGACAGACAAACAGAAAGAGACAGACAGATTAACAGAAAGACAGACAGACAGAGAGACAGCCAGACACTCAGACGAACAGACAGATGAATTCACTGAAAGATAGACAGAGAGAAACAATATATAAAGGTTGACATAAGTAAACTGATTAAAACGCAAAAAAAAGGAAATAAAAAAAAGAAAATGGCTTCGAAATTATACACACAGACAGACGGACAGACAGGCACAAAAATATAGCGAACTAAATCTTTCACTAATACATCATCAGTCATCACACATTTTTCATCCTCTTTCAATAAATTGCACACCCACATTTCAATCCTATAAGTAGGTGATAAATAAACACTAACCCTTCAAAGGACTTACTGAATTAACCTGATGGAAAAATATTGATATAGAAAAAAAAATGCTCTTATTGATTTATATTTATCTATCTATTTATCTTCTTTTTTTTCTGTTAATCTTTTGTCTTCACCTGAAAATGCTTGACTTAATTTTTCATACATAAAATATATGCAACATGCAGTCATTTTCGTATTAACCCCTTCAGTACTGGAACTCATTTTTTACCATGAGTTTTGAGTATGATTTGATGATTTTATTTACTTTAGAAAGAGTCTATGGAGGCCAGAAGATTGATGGCCACAGTCTTCACTATTTCTGAAGCTGTAAAGAAAATCACTAAATAGTAACCAGAATGAATATTAAAATGCGTCATAATTTTGAAGGGATTAATCAATATTTCATATATATACCAAATGTTTTATTACAACATAGTGTGGAAAGAAAGGCTGAAACTAGAAAGAAAAATTTGGAAGCAAAAATAGACCACAGAAACTAACAGGAGGAGGAAGGAAGATGAAGTCAGTATGAAAAATAAAACAGGAAAAAGTAAAGAGTCACGAGGAAAAAACAGGAAAAAAGGGGAGGAAACAGTAAAGAAATCACATAGAGAGTAAAGGACAAAGAATCTTCACTGGAGACAAGGGATTCAAGACTAATTAACAACTACGCGAACCTTTAACTGGTAAAATAAAGACTGATTAGGAAGGAAGGGAAAAGTTGAATATGAGAGAAGGATTGCAGATTAGTCTTTTAACTTATAATGGTGATAGTATTAATGGTGACAGTGAAGGTGGTGATGGTGGTGGTTGTGGTTGATGTTATTATGAAGGTGAGGATAATGTTGACAATTACAAGGTGTGCAAATAATGGTGATGGTGATAATGGTTCCGACAGTGATGGTGGGGGCAGTGATGGTGGCTTAATCTCTTCAGTACCATGACGCATTTCCATATTCATTCTGCTTACTATTTGGTGACTTTATACACCCTCAGAAACTTATGTGGGGATTAAAATGGTGAAAACTGTGGCCATTAATCTTCTGACCTCCCTAGACACTTCCTAATGTCAATAAAATGGTCTAACTTCAAATCTCAAGGTAAAAATGTGTCCCAGTGCTGAAGGTATTAATAGTGATAGTGATGTCTGGAACTATTAAGATGGTGAAGTGATGATGACAGTGGGAGTGATGGTGATAACTGAAGTGACAGTGATGGGGATTTTTCAGTGGTAATGGTTATGTTTGAAATAATTGTGATGCTGAGGTGATGATGGAGATGATGATGATGATGATGAGGATGATGATGATGATGATGAAGTTGAGAATGACAGTAATGGTGTAAGAGTAATAAAAGTATACCAAATTATCCTCAAGTAAATTCTGGTAAGGCAACATCCATTATCTCACTACCTCCTTAACACACACACACACACACACACACACACACACACACACACACACACACACACACACACACACACACACACATCTCCAATTCTCAAAATCCCCCGTGAAAACTGCGTAATGGCAAAAGAGACTAAAAAAGAAAACGGGTATAACATTTTTTTTTTTTCTTATTTTGGAAAACGTCCCTTGCTATGTTGGTACGTTTCGCTTTCATCTAAATCAGCCTCTCCTCCTCCTCCTCCTCCTCTTCCCTTCCCCTCTCTTCCCCAGTCGTCCTCCTCCTGCTCCTCCTCGCCCTCCTCTTCCTTGATCCCTTTTTTTCCATCCTCACCTCCTCACTAAAGAAACGAATGTCCTACTTAAGAGAATTCGAAACTTCTTGCTTCTCATTACTCGCAGCCTTTGGGATCACGCCAGTCAAGAGACGCAAAGATGAGAAAAAAAAAAAGAAACATGATTAAAGAAAAATATAACTATCTAAAAGCGAATTAAATAAACGTGCAAAAATAAAGAGAAGGACCCAAACTGAGAAGTAATCAAGAGACTGTGACAGAGGAAAAAACAGTCAAATAGAATGCGATAAGAGAGAAGAGTTAATGAAATGAATTAATAAGACGAGAATAAAAAAAAAAAAATCCAGCGGGAAAATTAGAGGAAACTTACATATTACTAAACGAAAGCCAGCAAGAAAATTTATTGAATATTAAACTCAAAAAACACGGAAGACTAAAAGAGAGGAAATGAGGTTGAATAATGTTAATACCGAACTCAAAACCACAGGAGTAAAGTAAAGAATCCAAACTGAAAAGTAGTCAAGGAGTCAAAAGTAAGAAAAAAAAACAGAGAACCAAAGGGAGAATGAAAAAAAAATACATGATGGAAAACACGAATAAAGTTAGGACCGAAAAACAGAAAAAGAAGAGAAGAAATAAAAGGCATAATATAAAACAAGAATAAAGAGAATAATCCAAACTGGAAATAAAAAAGAAACTGAAAAACGATACAAAAACTCTTGCCAAACTGATAAAAATGAATTAAGGAAATGAAACTCACGAACACAGGAACAAAAGAAAAAAAGAGAAAATGAGATTAAATAGTGCTCAGGAGACGATAAGAAGATGCAACAGAGAGTCATTTCAACAAAGAAAAAAAAGAAAAAGAAAAGATATAATGTCTTTCCCACGAAGATAAAAAGAAAAAAAATATTCGCTGCTTTTTACATTGATAAACCGTCTGTTGTTGCTTCCTCCTTCCTCCTTACCCTCCTGTCCTCCTCCTCCTCTTCCTTCTCTTCCTCCTCCTCCTCCTCCTCCTCCAAAACCAGCCTTCAAATACTTCATAACAAATGGTTAACACGCCCCCCTTCCAAACTACACGCCATTTCAACCCCTTTTCCTCTCACCATAAGGTCCATATTAACCAGCTATGTAGTGGACGCTTATGTCTGTCTGGCAACGATCGTGTAATATTAAAATTCGTATCAGTGGCGCCCTTAAACAGGATGGGCGCGAGGTTTGCATGACACTTGGCTGGAGGGGCAGAGTGTAGAGGCAAGATGGCAACACAAAGGAACACAAAGGAGGAATCACATCAGACCTCTTGCCCCTTTCGAGACTCTTCGTGACTGTCTGTGATAAATAGTAGTGTTTATTTTATTGTATGGTATGGATAGATAGATAGAGAGAGAGAGAGAGAGAGAGAGAGAGAGAGAGAGAGAGAGAGAGAGAGAGAGAGAGAGAGAGAGAGAGAGAGAGAGAGAGAGAGAGAGAGAGAGAACATTACATCTTAATTAAATTCTCATCTATAGTAACAGCTGTGTGGGATTGGTCACACACACACACACACACACACACACACACACACACACACACACACACACACACACACACACACAGGTACGCAGTAATACACAAACTTACTATAAATTTTGTAGTCTATGCAAATAAGATCATACTCGTACACTTCACAGAAAAAGAAGACCCACTCATTAAGACAAATCTCCAAAATATACATGCATGAAATAGAATATAACAGAAGATAATATAATTAGTAAATGTCACCCCAGGAAAATATTCGGTGGATTTTGTTTGACTCCATTTCAGTGTTGCTGATGAAACTTCACTGCCAGACGCTGATGAGGGAACCGGGCAGGGAAGCAGGGAGGCAGTCAGAACGTTAAACAATAAGTCAGTTAGCAAATTAGTTAGTTAATGGTAAGTGAGTGGGTTCATTAGTTAGTTATTAGGAGAGTAGTTACTGGATGAGCTTGTCAGTGAATTGCTTAGTTATTTTCTTTATAATTTTGTTTTTTTTATTTATACCATGTGGGCTTTTCACGGGAATTTATGGGCTAAAGGGGATACTTTTTAGGGCACCTCCTATCTGAAAGCCCACCCGCTAGGAAACAGTTGCCATGAGTGAGGAAGCCCAACCTACACTCACACCGTGGACAGGATTCGAACCCATGCGCTTGGAAACCCCTCGGACTCCCAAACCACGCGTGGTTCCACTGTACCACGGCGTCTGAATGAATTAATTACTTCATTAATTTATTCCCTTATTTACTTCATCACTCATTCAGTCAGTCATTCAGTAGGTCAGTTGGGCAGAAAATCAAGCACAACACAACGTAAAAAGGAAATCACAACGCGCTTAACTTTTCCACCTACTAACATGAACGGGAAGAAAGAAAACAGGATAAAAAACGCGGGAAACTAAGAAAAGACAGAGGCAAAGGAAAAACACATCGGACCCACTCAACCTTTAGTTTTTCCACGCACTCCTTGTTCTTCTAATTGAATTTCGCCGCTCACAAGTTATTAGCGGGCAGTCCTGAGTCCTCGTCCTCTCTATCCCGTATCCTCGCCTGCTACATGTCGCTGCCAACTTTCTCTAACCTTCCTACAGCCCAGCAGCCGCGTTGCTTCCCCGGGCAAGTGGCCAACTCTATTTAATGAGTCTCATTCACAAGAAAATTAAAAGTTAGGTATTTCTCTCTCTCTCTCTCTCTCTCTCTCTCTCTCTCTCTCTCTCTCTCTCTCTCTCTCTCTCTCTCTCTCTCTCTCTCTCTCTCTCTCTCTCTCTCTCTCTCTCTCTCTCTCTCTCTCTTCTCTCTTTCTTCTTGTTCTTGTTTTTTTCATTTTAAGTGTGTTTGTCCGTCTGTGTGTGTTTGTGTTTCTCTCTCTCTCTCTCTCTCTCTCTCTCTCTCTCTCTCTCTCTCTCTCTCTCTCTCTCTCTCTCTCTCTCTCTCTCTCTCTCTCCATCTCCTTTACCACCGGCCAACATTCATCACCGTCCTTTCCTATTCCTGTCCCTTTTCCTCGTTACCTTTCTATTTCTGTCCCATTACCTGCTTCCCTTCCAAGTCCAGCTCCCCGCCCCTGCCTGGCATCGCTCCCGCAGGCTGACGAGAACCACAATGCTCTCCTCCCTCGAGCGCGCCAAGAGGAAGGAAGGGAGGAAGAAAAGTGAAAGTAGTAGAATGACTTAACTCTTTCTGACAGCAATGAGAAGTTAAGGAGAATGGCGATAAAATGTAGATAAGACGTGCTATGCTGAATTTAAGGGCTTTTTTCTGTGTTATGAGATCCTAAAGGCGTTTGTCAGGGTTATATGAGGATCTGGTGTAGGATTGAAGGATATGAAGGATCTGGAAGTTACGGATAGGGAGGTTTCCGTTTGTGGGGTATTTTACAGAGTGGCTATGTGATGGTTAGGTTAGGTTAGGTTAGGTGTGTTGGTGTGCGATGGGTGGATGTGAAGAATAGGGTGATGGTACGACTGTGTGTTTGTCTAAGGATTGTAGTCAAGAAATTTCACACTTCATTTTAGACTGATTGTTTATTTTCAAGAGACTGGCTCGTTCATTATATCTTTGGCCGGAGCGTCTTTTAAATAATACACATACAAAGAAGGTTTGATGCTAAAGAAAATATAAATAATCGCCTTTGTTAATTGATTGATAATGACAGTATAACACCTGAGCGATCACTTGACTAACACTAAATGATCTTAGCTAAAAATAAGATGTCAGAACCACTCCAGTATTCCTCTCTCAATCAGTTTCACATGACAAGGGACGAAAAGAACCAAGGAGGAGATGGATAAACTACCTGAAGAAGAACAATAAGGACACCACAACTGCTGGAAGACAATATGTACGACTAGGTCTGGAAAAGAACTGACCAAAAAAAAAAAAAAAAAAGGAAAAATACGAGTAGAAAAGAAAAAAAACGAATTCAAAGAGACGTAAAATGTTTAGAGAAATAACAAACCGCCACTGAAAATCAAGGTCTAAGTTTCTGCTGGGCCTCTTTTTATTAATCTTGATGAGCATAGTGGTCTTAAGGTCAGTGGTGAGGAAAAGGTGGCCACGTACCGAGTCTTGGTGCCTGACCAGGAGTATAAAGTTCTTTTCAACCTCGTTTATGAGATCTTTATTCGGCTTTACTGCTCTCTCTCTCTCTCTCTCTCTCTCTCTCTCTCTCTCTCTCTCTCTCTCTCTCTCTGGTATGTGTGTGTGTGTGTGTGTGTGTGTGTGTGTGTGTGTGTGTGTGTGTGTGTGTGTAATTTGAATAAAAAAAAAGTTTAAAGCAACACACACACACACACACACACGGTTCCCTGAAGGCTGAGCGCAACAAGCTAGCATTCATTTTTGCGCGGCCATTTGCATGTAAATTCAATTAAATCCGGGCCGGCAGTTCCCGCGGGTCACGTCTAATTGCTCGACACTGCCTCGTGGCGGTAAGAAGCAGCCGCGGATCAGTTCAGTTTGCGGTGACTCGATAGCATGATGAGGCACGAATGCAGGAAGAGGTTAAGGATGACTGACTGAGTGAGTGCTTGATTGTTTAGTTGAATGGTTTGCCTGGTTGGCTGGGAGACTGACTGACTGACTGACTGACTGACTGACTGATTGACTAACTGACTGATTGAGTGAACGTTTGATTGTTTAGTTGAATGATTTGCCTGGTTGGCTGGTAGACTGACTGACTGACTGACTGACTGACTGACTGACTGACTGACTGACTGACTGATTAACTGACTGACTAACTGACTGATTCTTTGATTGTGTGAATATTTAGCTGGAATGACTACCTGACAGACTGACTCCCTGACTAACTGGTGAAGTAACTGTCTGATTGATTCACTGACGGACAGACTGATTAACTGAACGACTAACTGAAAGGGTGGACAAAATGCTCCACCATTCAAAAAGAGGTCATTCATTCAATCATTCACTCGTGCATTCATTCATTCATTCACTCACGTATTCATTCATGCATTCAGTAACTCAAAGTTTTAGGAGGCCATAAGAACGAGGCCACGCAAGAAGAGAGAGAGAGAGAGAGAGAGAGAGAGAGAGAGAGAGAGAGAGAGAGAGAGAGAGAGAGAGAGAGAGAGAGAGAGAGAGAGAGAGAGAGAGAGAGACGAATGAATGAACAAATATAACAGAAAAAAAGAGAGAAACCGAACGAAACAGAGAAAAGAATGAACATGAAAAATAATAAAGAGAAAAGCTGGAATGAATATGTGGAAGAGAAAGAATGAAACAAGAGAAACAGAGAAACAGAGAATAAAAAGATAGGTGAAAATAAATTAGAGAAATAGAAGGGAAGGGCATGAGAAAACTAAATTAGAATGCTAGAATACAAAATTGAATACAGCGGAAAAAGGGAACGGAGGGGAGAGAAAGATGAAAACAGATGAGGAAAGTAGAAAGAATGGACAAAAGAGATTACATAGAAATTAATGGAAAACGGAATAGAAAAAAAGGTGGAGAGAAAAGCTAGAGAGTAAAGGGACATTATTTAAAGTGAATAAATGAATGGAGTGCGCTAGGGAAGTAAATAGAACGAAACAAAAATAAAGACTGGGGGAAAAAAATAGCGAAAAGATAGACAGAGGAGGTTAGTAGAATAGCGACAATGCAATAATGAAAGAAATATACCAAAAAAAAAAAAACACAAATAACGTTTTGATTAACATGTAAAGTATGCAATTAGATATTATATTTTTTTTCGAGTGTTTTGTAAAATTAGATAGAAAAGAAGGAGAGAAGTGTATATGTATTTAATCTTAGTTCTCAACAAATAGCCCTGATCACCATAACGACATAAAGGTGCCGCCGTGGTACAGTGGAACCATGCGTGCTTTGGGATCCGAGTGGTCTCCAAGCGCACGGGTTCGAATCCTGTCCACGGTCCGAGTGTAGGTTGGGCTTCCTCACTCGGGGAAACGGTTTCCTAGCGGGTGGGCTTTGAGATAGGGGGTACCCAAAAAGTATCCCGTTTAGCCCAGAAATTCCCGTGAAAAGCCCACATGGTATAAAAAAAATAAATAAAAAACAACATCAAACACATCAGAAAGCACAAATAAACAACATTTCAACGCACTTTTGAGTCATAAACTTTATTTCTTCATCAATCAACATACACAAAATCATAGACTAACTCTCTCTCTCTCTCTCTCTCTCTCTCTCTCTCTCTCTCTCTCGTCCGTCCTGAGAAACATAAAACACTAATGAACTCTTTTATTTTCCTCTCTTTTTTTTTTGTCCTTTTAACTTTTTTCCTGTACATTTCTTTCTCTGTAGGAAATGTTTAGGAAGTCTCTCTGTGTGAGGACTTTGTAATTACTGTTAAGTTTATTTTATAGTGTCCTCAAGTCCATTAGTTAAGTGGCGGAAGTAGCGGCTGTAGTAGTGGTGGTGGTGGTGGTGGTGGTGGTGTAAAAAATATAGTAAATAAAAATAAGAGGATGAAATTGAATAGAATAGAAATAAAAAGCATGGAAAAAAATAAAGAAAACGAGAACGCTATGTGATGAAACGGACGAACAAAGTAAAGAAAAGGTGAATAATAAAGTATAAAGGGAATAAATAAAGTAAAGTCACGAGAGAAAATATCTACTTTAAGGTTACTGAGTGAGAGATTATGAGACAGATGATGATGATGATGATGATGATGATGATGAAGTGAAGCATCGGAAAAAAAAAAGAAACAGAAGGAAAAGGAAGAGAATAACGATGATAATAAGATTTGCTATAGTAAAATTAACTTTCTTTTAATGATGATGTTGATGATGATGATGGTGATGGTGATAACGATGATGATGATGATGATGACGGCGATGGCAGGGTGGCGGCGGCGGAGGAGCGTGATAACAAGGGAATGATTGATCGCTTCATTTGCACACCGCATCCCTGGAGATAATTATAATTGCGCCAAAATGCAAATAAATCGTGGTAATTACTCACTCACTCACTCACTCACGCACTCCATCCACCCATTCACACACACACACACACACACACACACACACACACACACACACAGTCCAGTTATTCTGTTTCTAAAGTCATTATTCAACAGTTTCACACACACACACACACACACACACACACACACACACACACACACACACACACACACACACACACACACACACACACACACTCTCTCTCTCTCTCTCTCTCTCTCTCTCTCTCTCTCTCTCTCTCTCTCTCTCTCTCTCTCTCTCTCTCTCTCTCTCTCTCTCTATCTATCTCTGTCTGTCGTGTATCGCCTTCAGATAAAAACAGGCATTGATTCACAAACTTCATTAAAACTTGCCTCAGTGAACGGCGTCAGTGGCTGCTTGCTTCTGTGTCGAGGGCCGCCACTGCACCTTAATGGGCCGGCGAAAGGGTGCACAGGTGGTGGGGAGGTGAGTGAATGGATGCGAAGGTTACTGTGTGAATCTGGATAGCTGCGTGAATGTGGGTGTAGTAATATTCATAGCTGGGTGAGTGTGGGTGTTACTAATATTCCTGGTGTCTCTTTTGTAGTGGATATGTGGTGGATGAGGGTGTTAAAGAGGGTGTGGATGGGATATTAGGTGGATAGGTGGATGTGGGTGTAGTAGTATTCATAGCTGGGTGAGTGTGGGTGTTAGTATTATTCCTGGTATTTTTTTTTTAGTGAATGGGTGATGGATGATGGGTGTGGATGGGATATTAGGTGGATAGGTGGATGTGATGTGGGTGTAGTAATATTCATAGCAGGTGAGTGTGGGTGTTAGTAATATTCCTGGTGTCTCTTTTTTAGTGGATGGGTGATGGATGATGTTAAAGAGGGTTTGGATATTATTAGGTGGATAAGTGATGTGTGTGTGGATGACTGAAGTGATGGATACAGTGGTTACGTTACGTGGATGAGAAAATAAATGAAGGAAAAATGGATGAATCTGATGAGTGAGAGTTACAGAAATGGATGAAGAAATTGGGTATGTGGATGAAACTTTTAAGGTTGTAAGGAAAGAATCTGTGGACGTATAAAGTGGATGACAAATGGAAGAGAGATGAAGATGCTAGAGTGGATAAAAAAAAAATACCAATAAACGATGTGGAAAAGTGAGACTAAAGTGGATGAGAAAATAAATAAAAGAACAAAACGCATGAATTCAAATACTGGTGATAAAAAAAAATGAATAAATAGAGATAGAAATAAATGAGGAAGTGAATGAAGTGCAAAATAAATGAGTTTGTGTATTGATATTTACAATGATGTGAAAGAAAAGTGGATGAGGTTTTTAATGGATGAGATCGAGTATAGTGATAGATATGGTGATGTGGAGCGTTCACTATGCGTGTGTCTGTGTTAGTATGATGAAAGTGAGTGTGTTTGTGATATAGCCAGCGGATGAAGCTTTCCTTTTTTTCATCTATTTCTTGCTCATTATTTTTTTCCCGGCAGACAGTAACACAGACAGAGAGACAGACAAACAGACAGACAGAAAAATACGAGTAGAGAGACAGAAAAACACAGACAGATATACAAACTAACTAAACAACTAAAATAACAAATAAATCAGGAAATATATTAATGACAAACCAGCAAACAGACACTCATAAACAGAGAGAGAAAACGCACCCAAAATTTTACATGTTTGGCGAAGGAAGCAAATATTGGAATATACCCAAGAGAGAGAGAGAGAGAGAGAGAGAGAGAGAGAGAGAGAGAGAGAGAGAGAGAGAGAGAGAGAGAGATGAGAGATGAGAGATGAGATGAGATGAGAGGGAAACCAAGAAAAGGATATTAACTGTATGATCTGACGCCGCTGAGTCAATGAAGGAACAGAGAGATAGACAGACAGATAAAAGAGAATGAAACGCGAGGAACAGAAGACTGACATGCGAGTAAGACAAAGAAAACGTGATGTGAGGATGTGATATGCTCTCCCACACTCCCCCTTTCTCTCTCTCTCTCTCTCTCTCTCTCTCTCTCCCTTTGATCAAAATGAAAAGATGTGGAACTTTTCGGCGTCTTGAAACTGATAAGAAACGAAGAAGGAGAAAGGAGAAGGTGAGACTTTATTTTTCACATCTATTTTGATTCCACGTTTGTTTACCTCGAACAAATGAAGGAGAGAGAGAGAGAGAGAGAGAGAGAGAGAGAGAGAGAGAGAGAGAGAGAGAGAGAGAGAGAGAGAGAGAGATACCCACACCACTACCCGTCACCACGCAGTAATTAGAAACTCTCTCACTTGGTAAGGAAGAGAGGGAGAGGAGGTGTGACACGGGCTCATTATCCAGGTAATTACAGGTGAGGGGCAGGTGGCCGGTTAGTTATGCATCAGAAATAGTCTGAAGGAGGAGGAGGAGGAGGAAGGAGGAGGAGGAGGAGGACGAGGAGGAGGAGGAAAACGAGGAGGAAAACGAGGAGGAGGGAGACGAAAAGGAGGAAGAGAAGGAGGAGAAGTATGAGAAGGAAGAAGAGGAGGACGAGGAGTTAAAGAAGAATGATGAAGAAGAAGAGAAGAGACACGGGAAAGACAGCAGCAGTAACAACGATGACAAGGAAAACAAAATAAAACAAAAACAACAGCAGCAAAAGATTACAATGAAAAAAAAATGAAAATAGGAAAAGAGGATAGGAAAAACACGATAGAGGATAGCGAAATTCAGGAAATAACCACAAAAAGAATAAAAAACAATTAGTCCTCAAGTGATGATAAAGAAGAAGGCAAGGAAGGAAAAATGTAAAGGTGAGGAAATATATGGAGGAAAAAAACATAATCCACAATAAATGAGAGGATGGAGGAAAGGAAAAAATAAACCCTGACACGTGTAGAGTAACTTACAAACAAAACTAACACTAAAATCCTCTCAGAATGCTAAATACATCACGTTATCCAGGCAAAAAATGGTTAAACACGACAGGAATTCACTCACTTGCAATGGATACCCCGCAAAATTCATAGTAGCAGTTTTATCAGCGGTACACAGTCACTTCAAACTTTCCACAGCGTAAAAAAAAGTTCAAATCACCCTAATATAATCACCTGTCATAGCTACCTGCCACATATACAATTTCCACACGTGGTTGCCAATACACGAAGCGAGGAATGACGTATGAATAAGAGGAGTCGATAGTTTAACACCAAAAAAACAATAAAAGACAAAAAAAACAAACGTCGATACTTTGCACTTTCGACTCATGATCCTTAACCCCTTCAGTAGTGGAACACATTTTTATCTTTATTTTTTGGTGTGACTAGACGGTTTTATTTACACTAGGAAGGGTTTAAGGAGGTCAGAAGATTAATGGTCAGAGTCTTCACTATTCTAATCCCCACATAAGTTTCTGAAACTGTATAAAATCGCCAAATAGTAAGCAGAATGAATAAGGACACTCGTCATGGTACTGAAGAGATTAACTTGTGATAATAATTGAGAGAAGGTGACGATACTGAATGGAAAACAAGAGACAGGTACGCAAGGTAATTCGTGAAGGTTAATGGTTTATCGAAGAACGTTTATGGCTTAGTAATTAAGTTGTTAGTGTTGAGTTATTAAAGAATTCAAGGCTGAGGATTCTAGTGGTATATTTCATGATAGGTCTGATGGTTTCTTGTAGTTTCCATTGCTTTCCTACGTTCCTCTTTTTTGTTTATGTTCAATACACGCACTTCCTGAAGCAAATTAAAGTGGACTTCTTCTTCTTCTTCTTCTTCTTTTAATCTTTCATGTTACTCTTAGCTGGCTTTCCCCCTTTAGATACATGAAAAAAAGATAATCAGTAAAGGAGAGAGTCAGTGATTTATTCTAGAACAATATAGTGTCTTGTAACACCTGATTCTTCTAAGAGGCTGAGACACAGAAAATTCAATACAGGCGTGCAGGAGTGTTCGTCAAGAATATTCACTGGTCTGCCTTGTGTTGTGTTGTGTTGTGTTGTGTTGTGTTGTGTTGTGTTGCGAAAGCCTTGCCTTTGTACCGAGACTTCCTTCTTTTATCAGCTGCTCTGTTCCTTTGCTGCCAATCTTCGTTTTCTTCTTTGTTCATCACTCTTCCTGTTTATGTTGTTAGCCAAATTTATGAATAATTTCTTTTACCTTTTCATTCTTTATGTTTTCTCTATTCTTGTTCTTCTTATGACTTACTCCAAAGCAAACACTAAATCAGTGAAAATAAATACACTTACCGTCCTGATTTCTAAGACAACATTGCACTATAGGAAAATAGGCAAGTGACACGTGCATAAAGGAAACGTATCAGACAAGTAAGACACCCTATGCGCTGGGGAGAGTCAATAAGTTTAGTCCGAAGCAGATTGGGAAATATTGACTTTAAAAACACCGCATCACAGCAGGGCATTGTGAAGCTTACAAATAAAAGACTTGGGAAAGATACTGAGCTGGGTATAATTAAGCTCATTTTGAGATAACTGATTGACTGACTGACTTAACCAATTAATGAATGAATAATTGACTGACTGACTGACTGAAAGAATGAATGGATAAATGAATGAATGAATGAATGACTGGCTGACTGACTTACCAACCGATTAACTGAATATCTAACTGACTAAACGACTGACCGAGTAACTGACAACCTGACTGACTAATCCGAGACGCTAAAACAAACACTTAATAAGAAAAAAAAAAAAAAACTGACCTAAAATAAAATCATTCAAAATCACCACTTTATCTAAAACCAGCCAATCTCCACAACACGTCATTCTTAACCTTTGCCTTACTCTCGAGAAAGACGCACGAGTTCCTTCAACTTATTCCTCCATCAGCTTGGCGACCCTCACCATCTAATTATTACCTGACACGCGCAAGACTCAGGTGATGTAAGACGCTGGGTAACTCTTCAAGGCTCACCTGCACCATCTCACCTGCCGTCTATCACCTGCGCAGCCTCCCCTCGTAATAGCACCTGCAGACGTGTATAAGCGGGTGTTCCTGCGTGTTTAACTTAAGCCGGATTCCCGTATTTAGAATGGCAAATACGATGTTGTGATGTAGCTGGTAGTAGTAGTAGTAGTAGTAGTAGTAGTAGTAGTAGTAGTAGTAGTAGTAGTTCATTATATACACAAGATAATATAAATCTCAGAAAAAAGTCGACTAAATCTCCTCTCCCAAAATAGAAGATAAAGAATTTTTAAAAGAGGATTTACTTCAAAAGTGAAGACGGCCTTGAAACACCTCTCTTAATTATTTTTTTATGTATCAAACAAGGTAGTAGTAGTAGTAGTAGTAGTAGTAGTAGTAGTAGTAGTAGTAGTAGTAGTAGAAGAAATACCACTCCATAAAATAGGTAGGACTAGGAAGGGACGAACGATAATAACGATGGTAACGAAGATGAAAGACGATAGGTTAAGAAAATAAAACAAAAATAAAAACTGAAAACAGAACAATCCGTAGCACCATTACCAACAACACACCACCACACCCAACACACCACACACACAGATCACACAGCATTACTCCACCACACCCAACACACCAAACAACAAGAGGAGACAGAGCAGAGTAACTGAAACACCACGCCACGCCACGCCACGCTAAATCCCTCAAGTAAATGCTGGGGTTGAGACTCCGCCAAAACAAACAAAAACTTACCCTGGAGCCTTAAGGTAAACCGAGGCGAGGAGAGTCACTCAGAGGGAAGGAGAGGAAGAGGAGGAAGATGAAGAAGAGCAGAACCAGCCACTTAACAAGAGAGTAAAGTGAACTGCAGTTGTTAGGGTGTGTCTATCAAAGCCTGTGTTTTTTTGTTTTTCTAAGGAGAAGGAAGTTAGGGGAACACAGCCTTGCATCTCCAATATTTAAGACGCTTCTAGGACACTTCACAATGTAATTCTGAGCTTTTTTTCTCTGCCTCTCCTCCTCTGACTAGCACCTCAGCGGACCATTTTTTTTTTTTTCTCTCCTCAGTTTTGTTGCCCCTGGTCAGAGTGTCTCTTACATAAAAGAAAGAGGAGGGGTATTTTTTCCTCAATCTGTGTTTCCAGACTGACTCTTTCTCTCTCTCTCTCTCTCTCTCTCTCTCTCTCTCTCTCTCTCTCTCTCTCTCTCTCTCTCTCTCATAGTGATCAAAATTCTGAATATTTTAAAAGGAATTAGATGCTTTATCAATGCTTTATCGATAGTAGTAGTAGTAGTAGTAGTAGTAGTAGTAGTAGTAGTAGTAGTAGTAGTAGTAGTAGTAGTAGTAGTAGTAGTAGTAGTAGTAGTAGTAGTAGAAATAGCAGTAGCAGTAACAGTAGCACTATCAGAGCAGAACCAGAAGCAAAAGAAGAAGAAATGAAAACAAACACACACACACACACACACACACACACACACACACACACACACACACACACACACACACACACACACACACACAGGAAATCCTACCGTTCAAACAAATAAGAAGTGAACCCACGTTTGTGATCCTCTTCCTTTTACGTTCCCTTCTCCTGGATTCTCGCGGGAAAGGATGAGGGACGAAAGAGGGAGAGGTGAGCGGAGGCGAAACGAGAGGAAGGGGTGGAGATATGAAAGAAAATATAAGGGATTGACACGGAAATAGAAGAGGGAAAGAGATGAAGGGAGGGAGAGAAATGAAAGAGAGAAAGGGAGAAAGGGGAAATGAAAAAAGACACAAAAATAGATGGTGGAATGGAAGAGAGGGATAGGAATAAGAAATACAAGAGATGGGAAGAGAGAAAAGGAAAGAAAGAAAAGGATGAAAAGACGGAAAGATGAGGAAACATTCGAAAATATACAAAAAAGAGAAGGACAAGAGATAAGATACATGGAAGGAAAAAAAAGAAAAAAAGGGAAAAGAGGGGAGATAGAAGATAAGGAAGGAATAGATAAAGGAAAGGGGAAAAGGGAAGAAAGAAAATTTAAAAAATGTGAGGAAAGGACAAAAGGAAATTTGGTGAATATGAATGGAAGAATAAAACAGAGAGAAAAAAAAAAAGATAAATATATGAGGGAGCAGATAAAGGAAAATCTGGAAAGGAAAAAGGGAAAAAAAGAGGAAAGAGGTGGAGGGAAATGGAGAAGAGAGCAGAGGGAGCAGATAAAGGGAAAGACGGCAAGGAAAAAGGAAAAAAGGAGGGAAGGGAAGGAGGGAAGTCCTAAGAAATTCAAGGAAAGGAAAAATTTTAACTGCGCGGCGTTGAGGTAAAGTCTGTTTGATTTGCTTGTTCCCCCAGGAATGTGTGTGTGAGAGAGAGAGAGAGAGAGAGAGAGAGAGAGAGAGAGAGAGAGAGAGAGAGAGAGAGAGAGAGAGAGAGAGAGAGAGAGAGAGAGAGAGAGAGAGAGAGAGAGAGAGAGAGAGAGAATCTTTAATTTAGACTTAGATAGATTTAGATATTTCTTTAATCACAACATTTTAAGACAGAGACATACACATAAGAAAAGATAAACAGGCATCAAGAGAGAGAGAGAGAGAGAGAGAGAGAGAGAGAGAGAGAGAGAGAGAGAGAGAGAGAGAGAGAGAGAGAGAGAGAGAGAGTTATATTTATTTCCTTCATTCCAAAGCTTTCATTTTCTCTGGCCAAGTCTTCCTCTTTCTAAAAATGTAATGAATAAAAATGAAAACAATGTAAAACTATCACATTTCTGTTCCCTTCCTTTCCTTCTTCTCTCTAACTCCCATTTTCCTCTTCCATTCTTCTCGCCTTGCTGTTGTCTCCCCTCCCTCTCCTCTCTTCTCTCCTCTCCCCGTCGCTCCCTCCCTCATAAATAATGTCATAATGGCATGTAAGGAAAATATGGAACTGTCTGAATATATTTCTCGAGTAAAATGAGGAAGGAAATATTTGCATGGCAGAAGATTCACTCTCTCCCAGCCTTCCTCCTTGCCTCCTTCCCTCCTTGACTCCTTTGTGTGTGTGTGTGTGTGTGTGTGTGTGTGTGTGTGTGTGTGTGTGTGTGTGTGTGTGTGTGTGTGTGTGTGTGTGTGTGTGTGTGTGTTTAAGATTTCCAAATGTCCTTCGAAAGTATTTTTTTACAACTGTTACACTATAAAAATTTGAATTAGTATTACACGAAGTAGTACTGTAGTAGTAGTAGTAGTAGTAGTAGTAGTAGTAGTAGTAGTAGTAGTAGTAGTAGTAGTAGTAGTAGTAGTAGTAGTAGTAGTAGTAGTAGTAGTAGCAGCCGTCGTTGTTGTTGTTGTTGTTGGCGTCAGTGTCACAGCAGCAACAGTCTATTAACCAGCCTCTGCTTTCTACCTTTCTATGAATAACAATTTCGCAAGACGAGTATCAAGACACCTCCTTAACTAGATCTGTCAAGTGTTTTTTTAGTCACATTTTGGAGAGAGGCAACAAAGGCAGTCTTTTTCCTTGCACATACAACAGTGCAGAAGCGGAGATCACTGAAATGGATCCGGTAATTAAGTTGTTTTTATACGAAGAGATTTTAAAGTTTGGCAAATTTATAGATGAAGATGATAGGAGGAAAAACATAAATCTTATTGAGTAACTGCCACATGTAGGCCTGACAACTTCTTCAAGCTTCTCTTTAACCCCTTAAGTACCATGACGCGTTTCCATATCCATTCTGCTTACTATTTGGTGGAAATATACAGCTTCAGAAACTCATGTAGGGATTAAGATAGTGAAGACTGTGGCCATTAATCTTCTAAACTCCATAGAAACTTCCTAATGTCAATAAAATGGTCTAACTTTACACAAACTTTAAGATAAAAATATGTCCCAGTAGAAAAGGGATTAAGACTTAAATAAACCTAAGACCTTACGAGATACAATACAACATCCACAACCAACACCACATCACCACCATAAACAAGCATCACCATTCCACTATACCACCTCACCACCAGTACACACCAAACCATCAAAATCATCACCACCCAATGAACACCCAGTACAAACCCAGCACAAGGTACAACTATCCCCGACACACTAAGACGCAACACCAGTATCATATCCCAGAGACATCATTACCAACAAGGCCTTAAGTGTCAATAGCGACCTGCTGAAGCGTGGAGTTTAATTGGAGCGAACGACATTACGCCATTAGAGAAATCCTAGTACAGACCCTGAAGGAAAGGTAAGGTGTCCCCAATACTTTGAGCTTCTACAGGCAAACCGGAAAATCTTGCACCTTTGAAAACTTGATTACAGGTAAGCCAAAGCAAACACCTGTGGCGAAAGTAAAGGTGAGGGAATTCAGGTAGAGAAAGAGAGAGAGAGAGAGAGAGAGAGAGAGAGAGAGAGAGAGAAAAGAGAGAAAGAGAGTAATGAGATCTTGAACACTTGAAGGAAAGTCTAATCACCGAAATACACACACACACACACACACACACACACACACACACACACACACACACACACACACACACACACACACACACACACACACACACACACACACACGAGGTATACGAGGCAGGGGCACCATCCAATTCTATTCCAGTCTGGGCTCAAGACGAAAAAAGTATCACCATCCACCACCAATTTCTGAATTTATAGTTTAATCTGCGAATGATTCTCTCTCTCTCTCTCTCTCTCTCTCTCTCTCTCTCTCTCTCTCTCTCTCTCTCTCTCTCTCTCTCTCTAGGCAGACAGAGAGATAGGCAGACAGGCAGACATAAAGATAAACAGATACATACATACACACACACATACATACATATATACATACATAAATTGATAGACGGTTCCAAGTAGAGACTGACACACAACTAAACAGACAGAAAAACAAACACATTCTTCTTCTTCTTCTTCTTCTTCTTGTTCTTCTTCTTCTTTTTCTTCTTCTTCTTCTTCTTCTCTGTAATGCTAAAGAGATGTGCGGACAGTGTGGATAATGGGAGAATAGAATGTTAAGCCCTTCAGTGCCATGACGTGTTTTCATATCTATTCAAATATGCACCATACGGACACACCAGCATTCACACGAAAAGGGAAAGGAAACGAAGATTACAAAAAAAACCCGCAGATAACAAAACGCATTTCTACCATTCCGTACACACGCAGGGAGGGAATTAACATCAAAGCACAAACAACAGCTACAGAAATGCTACTTATGTATATCCGAACGTTGCCGCGTGTGTGGAAATACTCGTGTATATTCATGTAGCTTTTACTTTCCATTCAACACAACCCTTTACATTCAACTACGAACAGCTTCCAAGAGTCTCTTTATAAATACAGTGAATTATCTTTATTCCTTCCTCTTTATGGCACATTTTTTTTTGCCTGCCATTCACCCATCAACTGTGTGTGTGTGTGTGTGTGTGTGTGTGTGTGTGTGTGTGTGTGTGTGTGTGTGTGTGTGTGTGTGTGTGTGTGTGTGTGTGTGTGTGTGTGTGTGTGTGTGTGAGGTGTTACACATATAGCAGCAAAGTTAATTAAGGTAGCGTCAAAGGGCACAACTTGCTTCACCTGTTCTCTCTCTCTCTCTCTCTCTCTCTCTCTCTCTCTCTCTCTCTCTCTCTCTCTCTCTCTCTCTCTCCCTCTTCATCTCCCCGGCGGTGCTGCATCAAATAGCATCATCCTTGCTCGGTATGAACGCCCACACTTCCCTTATTGAAGCTGTGAACTGCCTCTCTTTCCTCTTCTCTTCTGTGTTGGAGATGAAAGGCAAGTTGGAAGGATAATTTTTCTATTTTTTTTATATTTGTTAATCTCTTTATTCATTCACTCCTTCCTTCCTCTTCAGTTTTCCTCGTAACCACCTCTTTTTTTTCTATCTTTATTTATCTATTTACTTGTTTTATCTATTTTTTTTTCTTCCTTTCCCATTGATTTCTCTTCGTTTTCCTCGTAACCATTTCCATTTCCTGGTGTACAAGGAAATGTGTCTCAGAGTTGTTAACAATTAAAGAAAATTGCCAAATATTAATCAGATGCCTTTAATTTCTCATAAAACAATCAACATTTTAATTTTCACCTTTTTTTATCTGGAGTTCATTCATTTCTTACGTGTTTTATCCCTACTGATATGAAAGGGAAGGATACTGTGCTCTCTCTCTCTCTCTCTCTCTCTCTCTCTCTCTCTCTCTCTCTCTCTCTCTCTCTCTCTCTCTCTCTCTCTCTCTCTCTCTCTCTCCAATTTCCCTCGTGTTTATTTACCCTTCGCTTCCACATAATGTCACTTAGAGTTTATTGATGCCTTTAAAATTACTATGGAGAGAAAAAGACAGCAAGGTAATTTTCTTCTTTAGTTTCTTTCTTTATCTTTAGCTTCCACAGGTGTTCTTTGGAGTTCACCTGTACCATTTAACATAATTCAAAAATCATCTTTTATATTTTTACTTTTTTTTCACAGTGTATTAATGAGTTTATCAATTATCTAACTACTTAATCATATCCCCTCTTTACTCATCATGCACATTTATAATTAGTCATTAAATATATTGTGTTGTGGGAATTAATCATATAAATCTACCAACATTCAGAATGATTTGTTTTTACATTTTTTTTTCTCCTCACTCATGATGACTAATTAACTATCATGGTTTATAATAATGTACAAATCTTATGATTCCTATTAACAAACCACATCAGCTTCCCCTCCACTC